>NC_051176.1:187052903-187072663 GCF_013339695.2 Rhipicephalus sanguineus
AACTCCACTAATGGACCGATAATGTCTACGCCACTGTTAAAGAAAACATGGGCCCATAGGTGTTGAAGGGCGTATATTATTTTGTTTTCGTGTGATAAAATTATTTCGAAAAACGATATCAGTGCTTTGGGGAGTAATAAATGTCGCGATAAGCGGCTTCTACGAGCGATAGTGGCACCATCAAAAAGTCTTGATACCTCTATCGGTGTGAAAAGAAGCCCCGGCTGCTTGTTTGTTTGTTTGTTTGTTTGTTCGTTTGTTTGTTTGTTTGTTTGTTTGTTTGTTTGTTTGTTTGTTTGTTTGTTTGTTTGTTTGTTTGTTTGTTTGTTTGTTTGTTTGTTATACTATATACCTTGTAGGGAGAGAGATCGCAAGTGCCCTCATCTGGCATTCTAAATGTTCGCAATACGAATGAACGGAATGTCGTTGTAACTCATTCACGGACTCATCCTTGCACTGCATCCTCGCCAGACTGTTTCATCCTCAACAAGACTTCCTGGAACGCCTGAACGAAAAGCAGGCTGTCAGGGAGCTTACCGAGGAGGCACGTGAACATCCAGGGCACGTGTCGCATTCAAGACGAAAGCGTGGAGGACAAAGGTTAAGGGCACTGCATCATCTAAAACGATAGAGTGACATGACCGACGGAATATTAATGAGAACTCCTTGAGAATTCCTTGGCGTTATTGTCTGTTAGTTCTCATTAATATTGTGTCTAACAAAGATAAACGAGCCCTTAGAAAATCATCTCCCGACCGACGGAATACGGCACAAGCTAGCAAAAAAGAAAACGAAAAGAAAGTGCGTCGGTGAGGCTAGGTCTCGGGCGCCGTTTCTGGTGGGACGGACTCTCAGTTCACGCCTAATTACGGCTGCCGACGGAGGAGGTTATGTGCAAAGTAGCGGCCTCCGAAAAAAAAAAAAAGTGGGCGTTGTAAAGAGGTGCCAGCGCATCCGACGTTTTCGCATTTCGACGCGTGCTTTCCATAGGCGCAGTAGGATTGGTACTTTGCCAGCGCGTATAAGAATCGAGAAAAACTCTCGCGGGGTCGACAGAGTCAAGAGGAGGGACGCCGCCGCAGAGACAGTGTCGTCCCGCCGCTCCGTCTTCCCTCGAAAATAATGTAAGTTCGGGCATGTTTGTAGTCTATTCGCCGTTTGCTAACGCACAAAATGGGCATGGACAGTAAATAAATGTGTCGACAAATAGTAACGCGTAGAACAAAGACGTCAACAGACGAAATAATCGCAGATGGTCCCATTTTTCGCAGGTGGGTGCGTGAGAAGGCGAACTCGGCACAAACGCGCATGGGGAGGCAGTTACAACAGCGAGGCGCATTCTTGTTCTTGTTCCTTATCACTGGCTCATACCCACTGCAGGGGATTAGCCAAAAAAAAGATGGCGGTTTTCTCATTTTTATTATGTTAGGGATTATAGGATTAAGCTTATATTACTTCAGGAGAGCTGCGAATTAGAAATAAAGTGTATAAACGAGGTGAAATATCAGTTTAATTTCTGGGGAAATTAATAGTAATCAATGAAATAACGAGTTAATATATGATTTACGATAATTTAACGAGGTAGTCTTTTTTTGTGACTGGCAAAATTGCAATTGGCCCGAAAGCCATCTCTGTGACAAAATATCAGTGACGTACGACACTCCAACTGAGATAATGATTGTTGAAGTCAGTGTTGGGCCAATTTGACGAAAATAATGCTCTTGTATATTGGTTGCGAGACAAAAAAATGAATATTCAGTGGCTTCAGGTGCGTTACAGAAGTAACATAAATGGCACAAGGACCAGGTCTAAGTACATAACATTTATTTGGTGGAATTTCATGGTGAAGACTCCTCATTGTATTTAGGAACGGCCGTTATCATGCAAGGATCAGATGATTGAAGGCAGAAGGCGCCGTGAGGCTGTATTTTTCAGAATGTTGAAATATTGGGAAGCTTACGTACTTATCCGCCGTGGTGTAAGTCAAGGTTGGCAATACTGAAATACCAGGGCTCTCAAGGGATGCTCGTGCTAGTGAATCTGCCATTTCATTTCAGTGTAATCCACGATGACACGGCGCCCAAAGTGAAATAATTAGCCGTAGTTCTAGTTAATCAACTGTGTAAACGCTGCACGTACTGACAGAGAGGGTCAAGTAACAAATTCCAGCAGATCCCTCATATTGTGGGAATCTATGTCATGCGAAGCAGTCAACGAGTACAGTTGCTTATGCCGCACTTTCAGCCAAGTCTTGCGAGGAGAATCGACGTATTTGTGTAATTTCAGTAGCTGTGTGCATATCGTGGGCTTACCAGGCATGTTTACTACACTGACGTCTAAACCCGCCGCGGTGGCCTTGTGGTTATGGTGCTTTACTGATGACCCGAAGGTCGCGGGATCGAATCCCTGCCGCGGCGGCCGCATTTCGATGGAGGCGAAGTGACAGAGACCAGTGTGCTTAGATTTAGGTGGACGTTAAAGAACCCCAGGTGGTCGAAATTTCCGGAGCCCTCCCTTAAGGCGTCTCTCACAATCGTATCGTTGTTTTGGGACGTAAAAGCCCAACAAATATTATTACACTGGCATCTAAATGTAGCTCATTGTCGGACGTAACGCTGGCACTGGCGTTACAGCACATGCGTAACTTTTATCGAAACGAAGTGGAAGCAGCGTTCGTTGGCGTATTCCTGCGGGGACGAGCAACGCTACACTATGGCTTAGTCATTCACGGAAGTGCACGTGTAAACGTTTGTGTGCCACATTAAAATCGCCAACTATTACAAACCGTATGTCTTTCTCGTGCTTAATCGCGCAATGTGTCTTATAAAGTTTTCCATGGCTATTTTCGCTATCCTGTGTAGACTGAATCACCTGCGGCGCGTACTCGCATACAATGGGCCATCGTATGCGGGTATGCCCCGCAGTGGAAAAGGGTTTGATGACGTACGCGACCGGCATCTAATGTTACTCGTGCCATGAGCTACCACTCATGTTCGTCATGTGCTCATGCGCTTTATCAGATACACATGCGGTATCCAGGGTACATACAGGTTTACACAGATGGCTCAAGTATCACAACGTCTTCAACATCGGCATTTATCATACCACAGCTCAATATTCAGGAATCGTTTAAATTATGTCGTACGACGTCATCTACTACAGCAGAGCTTTTCGCTATTCTGTATGCTATAAAGTTTATAAACTCGGCAGCAGACTCGAGAAAATGGGTACTTTTCAGCGACTCACAGGCCGCATTAAGATCACTCTCGAGTATAAACACGACAGTAATTAGTGATAGCATGACATACGAAACGCTGAAAGAGCTCACCAAAGCAAGCAAGGCACAACATGAAATCAAATTCCAATGGATACCTGGCCATTGCAACATTCCTGGAAACACAGCTGCCGATGAAGCGGCACGACAAGCACATCGTAAAGATGTTACTATTCCTTTACCAATTTCGAAAAATGAATTGCGTGGTCTTATAAAGGCTACAACTTTCAGAATGAGCAAAACTGCTTGGTTTGACCAAAGTACAAAGAGCTGTGATTTATATCACATCGATCCATTCATTGAATTCAAAATTACGATAGCATTAGATAGAAGTATGGAAACTCTTATTCACCGATTGAGGCTAGGCACCGCATACACAAAACATTTTTTGCACAGAATTGGTAGAGCTGAAACTCCTGAATGCGAATGTGGATTTATAGATGAAGACGTATGTCACCTTCTCATAGACTGTCCACATCATGACACGCCGCGACGCCGTCTTAAATCGGAACTGTTGGCATTAGACCGCAGACCGTTTAGCTTGAGGAAACTTCTGGGCCCGTGGCCAACTAGAGTTTTACAGACGCAAGCTTTAAAAGCGTTAACACGTTTCTTACAAGACAGCGGCATTGCTGACAAGTACTAAGAAATACCGAACTTTCATTTCTATAACACATGTCGTACTTATTATGCGCAGTCTCATATGACACCCATCATATGTGTGTGCTGAAGTGAATAGCGTATCGACTGTTATGTACACACGAGCGAATACATCTTCTTAAAGACCAGACGTGTGCTCTGCTGTTTTTGTGCTGGTCGGACCAAATATTAACGACGGACATTATCAGAGACTTCATTCGCTGTCTTTGGAACATTTCTTTATCATTTTGTTGTGATATGTGCCTATAAGTGCGTTTTTGCATATGAGTGCCCGAGTGTTCTATTTTACATGAACTGCGTTGTATGTTTTACTTTAAGATATGTGTTCAAGTTTCACTCAAGGGCTAAGGAGTAGCCGGCGCCATAACTGTGCGCCAACATCTCCTTATATATCATATCAATAAAAAAAAAAAAAAAGGTAAGGAGGCGGACGACGGACGGACGGGCGGATATGGATAGATGGATGAATCGATGGATCGATCGCCAGGAATTCTGCTTGACTAATGTTTGTGAATACATATTCGAATACATATTGAAGAATATCGGAGAGGATACCCAATCCTGCCTTCTCAATGCATACTGAAAAGCGTCGGTAGCTATCGCATGCGCAGCATGTTTAGGTCACATTATCCCATCCCACTACAGCATTTCCATCAGCTTTTCTTTTTTGTATTTCCAGTATGCGGTCAGCGTTAAAAGCAAGATTATAGGCGTCTCCATCATTGCCGTTGAGCTGCATATTGCGCAGAGCTCTCCCTAGATGGGCAAAAAACAAAACGCTGAGTTCATCGATCGAGCTACAGGGATGAAACTTGCACTTTAAGATGTAACGTTCTTTCGACGCCCCTCTTTACAAGCCTTAGCCGATGTTCTTGCTATGGCCTAAACACAAATGAGCGTCGGTCCCGTTAGCGAGAACATTTCACAGCGCTTATTCATTTGCCTGGAAGGTGCCGCAATCTGTGCGCTGAAAGGAAAAGAAAGAAAAAAAGTTGCTCAACATTAGGGGTGTAGCCTTAACGTATTTGCTTTTAGGGGAAGTTAGGCGGAAGGTTTTACATCCCCTTGTGTGCGCGTCTGCATATATGCAATGCTCTATCAAATTCGAAGGAGAGGGAGGTGGATTCACGGCTTCAACCTCCATACCCCCACCTCTCTTGGCTATGCCAGTGCTCAAATGGTTTATAATAGACGCTTATTTGGAGAAAAGCGTGTGCGCGATGCAGGCTGCATTTTGACTCACGAGGCTGTGATTTGATTGATGCGTAAGATATGTTTTGTATGTGTACGGTGCTTTGAATGTAAAAGTGTCATGCAAAGTGAGGAATGGCGAAAATATTTTGAAAGCGACAACAAAGGCTATCAGGAAAGAATAAAAAAAAATAAGGCTTCATTTATCCTGCCTGTTCGTTGAGGCCGTCATGCTCGAACTAGCATCGACAGATTGGAAAAATGGGTCCCGCGAGAGACAGAGGCGTTTATATTTTCGAAAGTCGGACAACAGATTCTGCGCCATTATTAATGTCTGCGCACAGAATGCAGCAGCCCGCCACAATGCAAGGCAAAAGACAGATTGATTGAAGGGTCTCTCTTGCTCGTTTGAAAAACGGGAAGCTACAGTGTCCGTGATGACGGTTATTGCACCCGATTGAGGTCCCCAGAAATAATGGATCGTCCTTGAGCTTTTCTCAACGCCTCAGTTGTCTCGCATGAAAATCCCAAAATGCGCTTCTTTTTTTCTTAACTCAGTAAATTACTGTAATTTTTTTCCTTGTAAAAGCGCGCTTTCGTTTGGTACCGCTCATTGATGACGTTATCGATATTCATTTCTCATATGAGCGACACCACACTGCGTTTCCCCACATGTGTTTTTTTTTCCTTATTTTTTTTAGCTCATTTCTTTGTACACACTCCTGTAATTGCTTTTATTTTTGTCGAGATCATTAGATTGCTGTTTTGTTTTCCTTTTGCTTTAATGCTGCGTTCTCCCATCGACTCCGCTGGGCTCCATATTTGTGTATTTTATTCATATTGTTAGCGGCATCGAGAAGTTGCCAGACAGTGACTGGGGCACGTTCTTGTGCAGTGGTATATGTGAGGAAAATGAAAAAGATACGAGAAGGCTGTATGACATTGATGAATAGAAGTTGTAGCATGAAATAAAGGAACGTTATCGTATATAGCGATTTGTAGTCGCCACTTCCTCAATGCCTATCAATTTACTCGCTGTAGATATATATAATATACTTACGTGTGTGTATATGCGCGTGTTCAGCGCGTGTGTGAGGTCATACTCCGCTTATATATCTGCGCACGGCCATAAATACCAAAAAGTGGTCGCTAGTTAGTATCTGTCCCTCAAGCGTATGTGTGTGCGGGTAGGCGAGGGCGGGTGGGCAGGCACGATTAGGTGCGGTGCTAATCATCTCACGGGGGCGCCAAGTCTGCCCCGTACTCTTACTTAGTCGGACCTGTGCTGTTTTTGTTTGAAGTGTAGTGTTATGGCCATTACAAGTTTTTGACAATAATGGCGGCGGAGGACCCTGATGTTGCATTTTAAGAACTGTTTGCTTTCTACCTTTACCCCTGGAAAGCCGGTGAGCCAAGGCAGGCCGTTGTAACAAGGGCGTCGTCGCTTCATTTTCATTTTTTCATCCATTGCAAACATTATTAAGGCGAAAGCCTTAAGTGGCTACGTGGCTATGTTGGCGCTCCTTTTTGCTAGACTTGCGAGAGACTTTGCGAGACTTGAAACGTTCATATAGAAGCGCAAGAAGGATAAGAAAGTCCTTGTCCTTTTTGCGTTTCTATTACATAAGAATGAATCAGTACCAGCTAGCTCGCCTTTCCGTTTTGAGACTTGAAAGTAGCTCTCATGACGGAGCTCGCAACACACCCTCCTCCCTTTCCTCCGCTGTTCTCCTCTCGTTCGGGGCCAGGGGCGTAGCCAAATATTTTTTTCGGGGGGGGGGGGGGGGGGGGGGTTCAACCATACTTTATATATGTTTGTGCGTGTGTTTGTATATGTGCGTGTAAATATAGGCAAGCAAAATCGAAAAATTTCGGGGGTTTCGAACCCCCCCCCCCCTGGCTACGCCCCTGTTCGGGGCTCACTTGAGCCGACGCGTTCGGACGCGTGAGCAGTCGCCTTGCCCTTATGCCGTAGGACTAAGACGTGTGCGCACTTGTGGTGGCTTGCGTTCGCTCCATTCGCGAGCAATGGAGGTGGACGACGGTCAACAACCAGGTTACCTAGCGGTCTGTGTGCGTTCACGCAATCCATAAGATTACATATAGGGTCTTCAAAGTTTACAGAAACTTTACACTCCACACAGTGTTGCCATCACAGGAAGTTAATGTAGGTGTACCCGGAGCAGCTAAGGACACCTACATCGGCATAGCGGTGAAACTTGGCTACCCATAATGTAGAACGCTGCACGCGCCTATCCCCTCAAGCCACTTGAACATACTTCTGCTTCGGCAAGAGCTTACGTCAGCGACCCCCCATCCCTCCTGGAAGGGGAAGAACGGTGGCGTCTTTGCGTGCCGTCCTTGCTTGCATACTACCACCACTGATTACCACTGGCTACCTTTGGCTAGAGTTGGTTCAAACGGTGGCTAATAATGGCTAAATATAGCTACCACACAGCTGCGAGGTGTAGAAGCACGAATAACAGTTCCCGGACAAATGACATTTACAAAGGACATCCCGCTGATGGGACTCAATGGGAAAACTCCGAAGTTGCGTGGGTCACGTGCTTGGAGGTGATCAATCGATCGCATGTTTGTGAGAGGTGCGACAGCGTCGAACACGTATAGCTATGTTTCAAATTGCTCTGCACGTAAAAATGGTCTAGCAGAAAGCTTCCTTGGCCTCCAGAAAAATGTCGAATAGAATGAATGTTATTACTGCCCACCTGTCAATAGCATAGACACATGTGAACTTTTGTTCACATCAAGGCAGAAAGTGTTTGCCCTTAGCCAGAAAGCGAAACTCTTCAAGAAAGTTTCGCTTAAGGTAGATTCGAAGTGCGTTGTATCTTGCGCATTTCCTTTCTTCTTTGCATTTCATTTCGACGAAGGCCCTGCATCTTACACGACTTTGATACTAAAAAAATATGTCAACCATGTGGTGGCAGATTCTGAACCTGCAGAAGCCCGAGACTCGGTCATACAGTGGCCCCAGCGAACGAAAGCTCTCTTGGTCCTTGTAAATCCAAACACGGCAGATGTTCAGGGGAGGATGGAAGCTTCAACAGGTAAAAAAAAAATTGTTGAACATGCTGTGTCGCTGGAGCCAACGTTTCGACAAGGTTGTCAAAGCGTTAGATCCAGCGACACCCCGTGCTCGAGAATTTTTCATCTTTTAGCTCGTGTAGCTGCCCAAATGTTACTGGCCCCCTGTTCGTCTCCAAATTTTCAAAGTTGACATTTGGTGGACTGCATCACATTTTGCTCATTTTGATCGCGATGCGTACAATCAAGAACGAGTGAACACGTGTCATCGTCTGTGCCAAGTCCCCCGCGAATTATTCTCATCGTCAAATCCTGCTGAAGGTTTTGCGCTTCGGCCGCGCAGATATTGTCATTGAAGTGAGGCATCCTACATTATAAGGAGTTTCCTTTCAATGTGTCAAAATCGATGACACGGTTTCTAAGCGTGTGGCATTGTTTGAAATATATGAAACCCTATAGTGACAGTTCCCCGTGAGATTCAAGCACAAACAAGCGATCCGAACAGACTGAAATATGGCCGCATTTATAGAGGTCTGCACAATCGCACCGCAGTGCGTGATAAAATGACACGATGCTGCTGCTGCTGCTGATGATGACGATCATCTCAAGAGTTGTGGAGGAGAGAGAAAGATTACGAGGCTGCGTTACGTCAAAGGCCGCTAGACCCGTCAAATCAACGTCCTCTGACGCCGGCCTTCGTTTTCTACGGTGTGCGATTGCCGCCATTGGCTTTTGGGGAAATAGGTCGTACATTGTTCCCGGGCTTTTCAAGGCACCATTTCGTTCATGGTATCTTTTAGTGATGCTCTCGTCGCGATCGGCCACCGTCACCCTCTCTACTCTCCCACGTTCTCTCCTTGAGCTCAGTGGCTAGAAATTACCTCTTGTCTATCATGTTGTGATGGTAAGTATGATGGCCTTCTTGTGATAGCCACCTTGACGTCGTTTTTTTTTTGTTTACTAGGCTTCAAAACTTCGCGTGTCGCTTATTTCTAGTTTTCTTTGCTCCTCCATAATAAAGGCGGCGGCACCTACCAGCCCAGGGTGATATTTCAGCATGGGATTGGCCTTCAATAATGCATTCGAGCTATGAACTCAACATCTTTATTATAATAATAATAATAATAATAATAATAATAATAATAATAATAATAATAATAATAATAATAATAATAATAATAATAATAATATTATTAATAATAATAATATGATGATGATGATGATGATGAAGGAGTTTCCTTCTCGCTTTTTCCTGTTTCACTTAGGCCAAGAAATACAATACGAACTCTCATCGATAGACAAACCTTCAGTTTGTTACCAATTTAAACCAGTCGTCCGGAATATGGTCAAGGAAGCGTTCTCACAATGTATGTGTAAAAGGTCTTAATTTATTTTTGCAGCTAATCCTTTCCATCAGCACAATCAGTCGCTTTCCTGGGCTTCATCAAGTGACCCACGTGGGCTGAAACATGGAAGCATTAGTTGGTTACCTCTGCGGTAAGTTCACTTACAATACACGTATACGCTGATTTTCATGCTTCAACCAGTTTATAGTGCCTGCTGCGTACGCAGCTACACAGGGTCTGTGATACGTGAGCGAAAGCGTCATACATACAAGAGTGCGAAGTCAGGCTAGTTAGTCAAGCAGTACACCGAGAAAAACAGCGCAGTAATCGCACCGTCTTTTTCTGTAGTTAGTCACACGGCATAGTGTCACGTTTATGTCATGCCAGCCTTGCGCAGTGCACTATCGAGGCACACGAGAAAATTCAGAGCAATTCCACTACTCTAGAAATGGAAGCCACCGAAGCTGAGACTATGGTGGGTGTCTGGTGTAGTGAATATTGCTATAGTGAATTTATATGTTATCATTACTGGCACATATTGGGCGAATAAAGAGACATACACTAAAATAAAAACTTGGACCATCTCCCCGAAGGGAACCCTGATGGGATGCGAAGCAGCAGCGGTGCGCACGGCGTTGACCCGGTTGAAACGGGCGTCGACGCGGGTGCTGGAAGAACGGTTTGAAGCGAAACTCGGTGTAGCGTTTACTCGAGTAAACGTTTGTTTGAAACGCAAGGACACGAGAGGCAGGTTGGGTTTCGAGTAACTTTCATTAAAGCGTTTGGCAAGACTTCGTAGTCGTTGTTTCTTCAGAGTCGAGACACGGGCGCTGGACCGGAGCAGGAGCGCGTTTCGCCTTGGCTACCACGGGTGAAGCGAGAGAGAAGTGACACGTTCAGAGGTGTTGCGAGCGGGCGGAGCAGCCGGCAGTTGCGGGCGCTACGGCGAGCATGCTGCGGTTGAGGGAGAGAGTGACGTCAGTGCGCACCTGCGAGGGAAGCGTGCGAGGGGAGCGTGACCTACTTGGCAACGCTCCAACACCTACGGCGAGGGGAACACGTTGCGGCGCATTCGTACGGACGCACGTAACGTACGGCGTTACACACGTGAGTCAAAGAGCTGCTTCGCATCTAATATCTCGGTGTTCTTCTTGCGCATGACGCATATTACCTCATCAACGGCAGCCAACGGCGGTCTCAAAATGAAGTCTTGTAGTGCATAACAAAACCTCGTTGTTTCAAAAGTGCAAAATGGCATGACGGTTCCTTTCTTGTGCGAGTGGTTGGGTGTTGGAGGCGGAATTGTTCACGTGATTCTGTCACGTCGGCGTAATCGTACGGCTTTATGTTTACTTTTGCGCCATGTCGATTTTAAAGACGATAGTCTTTCTTGGGGAACTTAAACGCAGAAATTTTGGTCTGTCTGTCTGTCACCCGATTCAGCCAGCCGGCCAAAGTTTAACCACTTGCTGAACGCCTAGCCATCTTAAACTGGTAGCACCGTTCATACTTGTGAACATTGTCGATCAAGAAGCAAATGTTACGCATATCTGAGGCGCAACATCAATACGTAAGTATTAGGTGGTGTGTTCCTTTACTAGAAAATATATAGATACGCTATTCTAAAGACCCTAGTGTTTCTTGGGCTGCGCTGAAAATGCTAGTGTTTTTTTGGGCTGCGCTGCAAATGCGACGCTATGAGCCAGATGCGGCGATTCAGCATAGAGGAGGAGGACTCATGTAGTACGGCCGGCAGAAGACTGTCGTCTTTCGACGACATTTGCAGCGAAGCACGCAGATACGCGGCCAATTTTTCGACGGAAGAACGCTGGATTAGTCGAGCTAATCGGTTCGCCGAAAATTGTTCTACGCGTCTTTTGTCCGCGATCCGCCGTATACAGCATCGCTGTAAAATCACGATACGGAACAGTGCTGACGATGTTTGGCTTCAGCCTGCTTGCACTTCGTTTACGCGAGATCAGCTGCAGTGCGCACCTTTTTATGTCGTGGGGACATGTCGATGTAAGAACTGGAGCCAAAATTCGGGAGAATTACAAAGGTGAGAAACGCTGTGCGAATCGCTACCATACTAGACAGCGACGCATTTCCAGCTGGTGTGGCCCATGCGTCTGTAGCGGCGAAATCGTTATAGACGGGGTAAAAGTTCTGTCACCTTTCTGCAATCAGGCGATGTCGGCGAACAGCACTTAGAGGTAGTCGCAAGAGTGGGCCAATTCTGGAGATAGTGCACCTGAAGGTACCACACTGTACTGAGGCTTCAACGAAAACGCATTTCTAACAGCGAAGCTGTTTAGCAAATTGTTCTTTGCCCGGCGAACCAAAAAACTATCATCATTATAAACGGGTATGTGCCACGGAAATTGGGTAACCGCTGGTCCACTAAAATTGAAGAAGGCAACAGTAAGCCCAACAAATGGCTGCGAAGCGACGGCGGCCCCAAAGCGATGCCAAGGCCTACTCCAACGACGACGTGCCCCTATAGCTCTATGAGAAGTGCGAACCCTTGGTTTCAGCGCGAGGTTCTGTGCCTGCAGTTTGGACATCCTCATCGTGTCTGTGACCGTCTGTGATTTAACTCGAACCTCTTTGCGCTGAGAATCAACGTACCCTGGCATCACCTAGCTAAACCTACACTGTAAGCAAAAGTTAGCCGAGATTGGGGTTTTTGCGGCTCATTACCTCTGAAAACTCCCTCGCTTCTAAAATTACTACCTCACGTTGGAGTAAAAGTGGCACATGACATAGTTTTACCACCACCTCTGAGGAACGTAGTAAAAGGATGTCATAATCCAATTTTACTACGTAGGGTGTATTCTGTCACGTGATTTTTAACCCCCGTTTTAGAGTTTATTACCATGTGACCTCAAGGTCCTCCCGCTCGCCCCGCTTCGGCGGCTTTTGTCTGACGATGAGTGCCCCTTCGAGTTTTTTTTTTTTTTCAAAGCTGGGCATTGTCGCGCCTCAGGCACTTCAGCTGCAGAAGCACAACGAGCGAGAAAAGCAGCCTGTGAACGAAAGGACTTGCTCGAAGAAAAAAGCCTGCTGGAAAGCCGTACTGCAGATACCGGCCTTGGAGACAGGCGAGTTGTTGTTGTTGTTGAGTGGTTCTTCGGAAAAGACGCTTTCTGCCTCCCAGATGGGGGCACGGCTCAGCGCCTGTGGGACGAGTGTAAGAAGCTTGCGCTGTATATGTCTGGTGGCGGTGATGGCAAGCGGCTGCGCACAGCGGGCTGGATCTGGGGTGCTTCTTCTATCATCGAGTGGCCGTGCGCTTACGAGCGCAAGGCTCCGAGCCTGGACGTCGTGGATACCTCGCTTCCGTGCCTAATCGCGAAGAGCTGCGAAGAACACTCCCAGCGCCAACAAAATCAGGCTGGTGTGATCGTCCGTGGTTGCTTCCTGGAGAGTGACCGGCTACAACTATAAGAAAAAGGCTTCACTACGTCGTCGGCACCGAGCCGGCCAGCGGCCGGTGTGAGTGCCTCGCCGGAGCAGGTGAAACAAGCGTCGCATAGATTGTGTACAGTCCTGTGTACAACTGTCCATAGTCCAAACTGTGTATTTCACTCCATGCGGCCGCCGCTGTGAAACATCTAGCGCGAAGGCGAGCCCCGATCGAGACAGACGGAACCAACGTGCGGCCGACGGTGCACTGCAAGCGAGCGGTCTCGTTCGTTGTAAGTGCATCGCTCCGTAAGACTCCTCGAATAGCGGACACCTATTTTTAATTTGTCTCTAAAATAACGACGACGAAAATTGCAGAGGAGATCGCCAGCTGTCGTTTATCGCACAGCCGTGCTCCTCGAAAAGGCCTAGCGAGGCCGTCGTTAGAACCTGGTACAGGCACGGCGCCGCTCTACTTCGCCGGCGTTCCTGGATATGTGCTGCTACTGTGTTTATGTAGCGCTGCGCAATGAAAAAATTGTTGAGTGGCCGTGGTTTGTGTGTGCTTAGGTATATTTTGCGGGTTTGTGCATCAGCACTGCTAACGGGAGTGCGGCCAACACGGAGTGCCAGCGAATAATTGGATAATCAAAAAGGTGAGATAAGGCGGGTTTATACTAAAAAGGTCGGTGTGTCTCATGGCGACTTGCCACCAAACTTAAAAGTTTACGCGTGCGCTGTGAATCTTTATTGTTCAAGCAAGCAAAACATAAGTCTCCTACCTGCACTACATGGCGGGTCAAGATGCGGTGCCTATATATACCGGGTGGCCGGAGTACGTTTGTACAGCGGAGCAGTCGGTTAAGTGGTGTTTTATTCTGCATTGGTTGTGTGTGTGTGCGTGTGTGTGTGTGTGTGTATGTATATGTGTTTGTGTATGTGCTTATCTCTATATATGTCATGGATACTGTGTTTTCTACGTTGATTAAATTCGAATTTCGATGGATCATGGTGCAATCGCGCTCCTTTTTTTTTTTTTAACCATCAGAAATAGCCGCGAAAACTGAGTTAGGGGAGTAAATAAATACTACTACATCAGCCACAAGAAACTGTCGACCGAGAAATAACTCTCAGAAATCACCGGGAAAACATTGTAAAGGCAGTAAAAAATTACTCTTACTATACTCGCTGAAAACCTCAGCGGGGGTAAAAAATTACTACCGTTGCTACGTTCAAAAACTCGGTTATCGTGAGAGTAAATTTTTACCGCGACTGGTACGTGTAAAAAAAAACCCAGAAAAGGTTGTGCGCTAGAGGACAAGCAGTTTACTCCCGTTTCTGGTTATTTTTGTTTAGTGTGTAGCAACGACCTAGAAGCAACCTATAAACAACCTGCATCACCTAGCTAAGGTCTAGAAACGACCTAGAAGCAACCAGATTAGTCTTCAGAATCGTCGAGTTTTGCTATTTCGTGCCTTGCGCGGCTTAGTGCAAGCTTCGCCAATTTTTGTTTAATACGATTCATTTCTTTGCCTATAGTCACAGACGCGATGTTGCTCAAGTTCACACATATTGTCGCCGATGCGCGCGCATGCACAAATCGTCCAGAACTCCCTATGTGTCTGGCTGGCATGTGTGCGCGCGCAACAAGTACATGTGCTTCGGTTGCACAGCATACGCGCACTGAGAAGTGAAAAAGCGACGTTCACTGAACGGCCGCAGTTTACACGTATCACCATCTGAACTGCCTCTGCTTGTGCGCTGGTTGCTTACTCAATTCGCAAAACAGAAAAAAAAAAATGCACGTCAAGTCTTCCCTCTCCTCCTCCCACCTCCTATTTAGAGAACAATTCCTTTATTAAACGACATGCCCCATTCCCGGTGTTTCTGGCTGAATGCGTCTGCATGGTCGGTCTCTCTCTATATAGTAATGTCCACTTCAGTATTGCACCATCTGCTCTATTGGCCCATCCTAGTTGAGCACCGATATTGCAGATATCGTGACAGCAAAGGAGGCCGATCATCTCGAAGGCAGTATAATATAACTCCGCCAAAGTTCGAGCGGCCGAGCAACGCCGATACTCTTGATGTGTTACGATTTCGCCACGTAGGGCGTATGGGCCCCAGCATCTCGGCGAGCTTCTGCGTCTCGTGCTTCAACGGTTCGGGCAATGCTTCGCACTACGTAGATCTCAACGCACAGTTGAGCCTGCTCAAACGTTTTCAGATTTCTCATTTTCATTTGCGTATTTTGTCTCGTTTTTAGTTTTATACAATACTGTTACAATAAGACGTGATTTAAAGCCATGCTATCAATCCAATCAATTGAAGGCGATTTTTTTTTCTCTGTTTTAGCTTGAAAAATTGCGTTTTTGGTGATGGTAGAAAAACGCGTTCAAGAAATCTCGGTTTGCTTAACATAAAATATGTGCTTTTAAAAATAACACGCTTCACAGCGTAATTTTATCAATCAGTGGGACAGTTGGGTGCGTCAGCCGCCGCAGTGGTACAGTGTTTACGATGCTCGGCTGCTGATCCGAATGTCGCGGGATCGAATCCCGGCCGCGGCGCTCGCATTTCGATGAAGGCGAAATGCTAGAGGCCCGTGCACGTCAAGGGTACGTGCACGTTAAAGGACATCAGGTGGTGCATATTTCCGGAGCCCTCCACTATACGGCGTGCCTCATAATCATATCGTGGTTTTGGCCTGTAAAAGCCCAGAAAGTATTATGAAATGTGAATACATCAACTACTTCCTGTGGCAGGCGTATTCCATCCGTTAATCTTGCGATAAAGGAAAAATAAAGAATGCTTATACGTGTTAATGCAACAACTGTAAGTGCACGGTTATTCACTTATGCGTCTTCTGGTTCAAACGAGGAGTGATGGTTTGATTTAGGCATTTCTATCAATACGTGTTAGATTGCGATGTAGCCGCAACAAAATTTTATGGCGTGATGTCCGACTATGCGAGGTTAACGGCTTTTTCCGCCAAGGCCATTTATGATTTGGGCAGCTTCTGATATACGATTATAAATACGTTTGGCGAATCTGGAACTAATAATAATCACTGTTGAGGTTTTACGCCTAAAAACCACGATATGATTAAGAGGGACGTCGTAGTGGAGGGCTCCGCAAATTTTGACCGTGTGGTGTTCTTTTACGTGCACCTAAATCTCAGTACACGGGCCTCAAACGTTTCGCCTCCATCGAAATGCGTCCGCCACGGCCGGGATTCGAAGCCGCGGCCTTCGGGTCAGCAGTCGAGTGCCGTAACCTGTAGACCACCGTGGAGGGTGGCGAATTTTGAAGAGTGCTTCTTGAGAAGCCTCTCTCACTTGTGTGCAAGTACTTTCTTTTACTATATACCATGCTACGCGTGTATATTCAAACATAATTTCTCTTTGGGTGACGGATGCGTGCTAAAGGTGTTGTTAAAAGAACTGTAATTGCATCTTGCAACTGTGACCGCCGCTACGGTCGCCAGCTCTGTGTGTGTGTGTATCGAGTCTCGCATGCATTGATTTTGAGTTCACGCGCACTACTTGCACAATAACAATTTGGTAAAGACCGCGGCCAAATGAGGCTAAATGTGTGCGTATGTCAGCGCCACAGTGCTTGAGCATTAATTTGGCATGCCGTCGGTATCATGCATATCGCTTGCTTGCTTGATCCCAGGGGTGGAAGTGCTGCGCCATTTGCGCCACGCTGCGCCAATGCGCTTCTGCTGCGCCATCCTGCTCCAAAACGCATTATTGCGCCAAAACTGCTCCCAAGCGGTCTTTGATGCACGGCCTCCGCGATGGGCTCCGGTTGCGCTGCCGGAACCGATCACCGAGGCTACGTTTGGTGCCTTCATGTGCCGCTGTCATCAGTGTCATGGCGCGCCCAAGCGAGCTTATATCATTATATCATCATCACATCACTTGGCGCGCTCTCGCGACCTTGTCGAAGGCGCAAAAAACCTAGCGTACAAGAAAGTGAGTTGTGCAGCCATATTTCGATTGTGACGCCGGCGGCACCGGAGTCTTTTGGTGCGCTGCGCGCACGAGGCGGTTGTTGTCATCGTGGCTTGGGGTTGCGAACATGAATAAAGTAGTGCGGGTGACGCTTCATAAGGTCGGAAAGGTTCTATTTACTGCGAATATTTAATTTGATGTGAAGCCATGAAGATAGTGCGGGCAGCGCTGCCGCGAACGTAAACGCGCGACCATTATTAGAAACTTTGCATTAAGGAAACCACTGTATAGCTGAATGTGTAATATGGATTTGTTTCATAAGTCTGCATGAAACGAAAAAATTTGTTTTATCCGTTTGCGGGTCAATGAAGCCACTACCAACTGCGAAATCACTCACAGGGCTTTTGGTTTGTGTAAGTCGGTTGGACCATTTCTGAAACTCCTTTTTTTAACGAGAGCATGCCTCTCTATGTGCAGAATTTGTTGCATTGCACACAAGCCCTAGACGTTATAAATGGCAGCATGTAAACGCGCCGTGCAACGAGCTTAGTCTCGCTAGTGCGATCGGTCGCGTTGTTCGATTTTGGCTCGTCAGAAACCTGCGCTCGGCTCGTGGTCGAGTACGCTGTAGCTCGTACCATCCGCAGCACAACATGACATGCCGCTCGCCGCCGTGGCTGTGTGTGGCTTGGTACATGAGGTGGCGAGTGAAGAAATATACAAAAAAGAACAAGATAGACACTTGGAACGTTTATTACTGAAAATACGAATGTGAGGTAGTACGAAACAGAACCACGGATACAAATTGTGCACTTGCGACATCTAGTATCATCGCACCTCAAGTGCCATATTTGCGTATGGCACTTGAAGGCAAAAGGTGGAAGCGCGTGGCGCAATTTTTGGCGCTATTTACGCGCGTTTGGAGGGACGCGCGCGTTTTTTGACGAACGCCTTCGCGAAATCGCGCTGTTGCGCCCCGAATGGCACCTCCGCGCATTTCCCGTCAGCCTCATCAACGAACTCGGACATAAAACTAAAGAAGCACTGCTGAAAGCCGTAGAAAAGTGCTTACAGGAGAGGGAAATACCAGACAGTTGGCGAAAAGTAGAATGAACTTAATCTATAAAGGCAAGGGAGAAAAGGATAACATTCGCTCGTATAGACCGCTAACCATACATCGGTGCTGTACAGGGTTTGGCGATGCAGGCAGTAAAATTAAAATAGAAGCGTGGTAGAACAAATGGATATTTTGGCAGAACTTCAGAATGGATTTCGAATTGACAGGCGGTTAGACGATATCTGTTTGTTCTTACCCAGTGTATAGAAAATCGAAAATAGAAAAACGGCCCTTATACGTAGCTTATCTAGATATTACCGGGGCGTATGACAACGTTAATCAGGAATTTTGTGGGATATACTGAAGAGTGGGCATAGGTGACGACTGTATACAGCTTTTGAGGAAATATACCGAGAAATACAGTTTGTATGAATGGTAGGAATAGTAGCAAGGACAGCGTTGAAATTAGCAAGGGGCTGAGACAGGATGTCCTTGTCCCCGCTGTTATTCATGCTGTATATGTGAGGATGGAAAAGCGCTAGAAGGTAGCACACATTGATTTAATTGTCACACAAGCAGGTCGGGCACGATGGTTGAGCAGAAGCTTCCAGGTCTATTTTATGCTGATGATATTGTCTTTATTTGCGGACAGTCGATGAATACAGCGACTGGCAGATATATGCGGAAGGTAATGTGAGGCCTAGGACTAGATTTTAGGGCAACAAAATGTGGATTGATGGTATTCAATGATCACGAAGACCATGAGGTTTTATACAGGGCCAAAAATACCTAGGGTAGCGAGTACAAGTACCTCGGAGTATGGGTAATGAGGGGGATAGATATATGGAGGTACAAGAGAAAGCATCGGTAGCAAAGGGAAGAGGAATGCTGCAATTATGAAGCACAGAGCTTTATGGGGATACAAAGGTACGAGGTGCTTCGAGGGCTGTGAAGGGTGTGATGGTTCCGGGGCTTACATTGGGAACTCAGTGGTGTGCATGAAGTCAGAGGTGCAATCAGGAATGGATGTAAATCAAGGACGGTGGGCCGCCTCGCGTTGGGCGCTCACGGGAAGACGACAATGGGCTGTAAAGGGTGATATGGGATGGACAGGCTTTGAAGTGAGGGAAGCTCAGAGCAAAATGAGATTCGAAGAGAGGCTGAGGAAAATGAAGAAGAGTAGATGGGCAGAGAAGGTTTTCAGGTATTTGTAGAGAAAAAAGCGTTGACACGCAGTGGAGAAAAAGACTAGGAGGCTCACCAGTAAATATACGGCTAGCAGTGCGGTCGATATGGCAACAAGGAGCATTAAGCGAAGGTCAAGAGAGGCGGAGAGGACTTATTGGATGACAGCGATGGAAAAGAAGCCGGCTTTGAGTAACTACAAGAAAAAGGAAAAACGAAATAAGGAGGAAAGGTTTTATGATATTCAAGGGGAAGCGCTTTACTGTTTGAAGCAAGGTCGGCTGCCTTAGAACGCGTAGTTATAAAGCGGATTCAGTAACGAAGAAGAACAAGTACAAGGTGGGGGGGGGAACTAAGGAAACGATGGAACATGTACTGATTGAATGTTGCGATATTCAACCCAGGTATACGTGTGGCACGAGTCTACATGAAGCCTGGGTTTTAGGGACACAATGGAAAGCTGCACACGTCCGCGATAGAAATAAGTAAAGACGGTTTAGAGTATTGGTGGCAGACAAGTAGAGATACAAGAACAAAAATAAATAATGGGGGAAAAATAAGTTCATTCTCCTTAAGAGGCAGAGAGATGGACCGGAATTTATATTTTTTGTATAATAACATAGATTTAATCAAAGTAA
>NC_051176.1:187072763-187101956 GCF_013339695.2 Rhipicephalus sanguineus
ATAGTTTTTAACCACCACCTCTGAGAACGTAGTAAAGGATGTCATTCCAATTTTACTACGTAGGGTGTATTCTGTCACGTGATTTTTAACCCCCCGTTTTAGAGTTTATTACCATGTGACCTCAAGGTCCCCCCGCTCGCCCCGCTTCGGCGGCTTTTGTCTGACGATGAGTGCCCCTTCGAGTTTTTTTTTTTTTTCAAAGCTGGGCATTGTCGCGCCTCAGGCACTTCAGCTGCAGAAGCACAACGAGCGAGAAAAAGCAGCCTGTGAACGAAAGGACTTGCTCGAAGAAAAGCCTGCTGGAAAGCCGTACTGCAGATACCGGCCTTGGAGACAGGCGAGTTGTTGTTGTTTGTTGAGTGGTTTCTTCGGAAAGACGCTTTCTGCCTCCAGATGGGGCACGGCTCAGCGCCTGTGGGACGAGTGTAAAGCTTGCGCTGTATATGTCTGGTGGCGGTGATGGCAAGCGGCTGCGCACAGCGGGCTGGATCTGGGGTGCTTCTTCTATCATCGAGTGGCCGTGCGCTTACGAGCGCAAAGGCTCCGAGCCTGGACGTCGGGATACCTCGCTTCCGTGCCTAATCGCGAAGAGCTGCGAAGACACTCCCAGCGCCAACAAACAGGCTGGTGTGATCGTCCGTGGTTGCTTCCTGGAGAGTGACCGGCTAACTATAAAAAAGCTTCACTACGTCGTCGGCACCGAGCCGGCCAGCGGCCCGTGTGAGTGCCTCGCCGGAGCAGGTGAAACAAGCGTCGCATAGATTGTGTACAGTCCTGTGTACAACTGTCCATAGTCCCAAACTGTGTATTTCACTCCATGCGGCCGCCGCTGTGAAACATCTAGCGCGAGGCGAGCCCCGATCGAGACAGACGGAACCAACGTGCGGCCGACGGTGCACTGCAAGTATACGAGCACGGTGAAAACCGGGCCTGCGAGCGGTCTCGTTCGTTGTGTAGTGCATCGCTCCGTAAGACTCCTCGAATACGCGGACACCTATTTTTTAATTGGTCTCAAATAAACGACGACGAAAATTGCAGAGGAGATCGCCAGCTGTCGTTTATCGCACAGCCGTGCTCCTCGAAAAGGCCTAGCGAGGCCGTCGTTAGAACCTGGGTACAGGGCACGGCGCCGCTCTACTTCGCCGGCGTTCCTGGATATGTGCTGCTACTGTGTTATGTAGCGCTGCGCATGAAAAATTGTTGAGTGGCCGTGGTTTGTGTGTGCTTAGGATATTTGCGGGTTTGGGCATCAGCACTGCTAACGGGAGTGCGGCCAACACGGAGTGCCAGCGAATAATTGGATAATCAAAAAGGTGAGATAAGGCGGGTTTTACTAAAAAGGTCGGTGTGTCTCATGGCGACTTGCCACAAACTTAAAAGTTTACGCGTGCGTGTGAATCTTATTGTTCAAGCAAGCAAAACATAAGTCTCCTACCTGCACTACATGGCGGGTCAAGATGCGGTGCCTATATATACCGGGTGGCCGGAGTACGTTGTACAGCGGAGCAGTCGGTTAAGTGGTGTTTTATTCTGCATTGGGGTTGTGTGTGTGCGTGTGTGTGTGGTGTGTATGTATATGTGTTTGTGTATGTGCTTATCTCTATATATGTCATGGATACTGTGTTTTCTACGTTGATAAATTCGAATTTCGATGGATCATGGTGCAATCGCGCTCCTTTTTTTTTTTTTAACCATCAGAAATAGCCGCGAAAACTGAGTTAGGGGAGTAAATAAATACTACTACATCAGCCACAAGAAACTGTCGACCGAGAAATAACTCTCAGAAATCACCGGAAAACATTGTAAAGGCAGGTAAAAAATTACTCTTACTATACTCGCTGAAAACCTCAGCGGGTAAAAATTACTATACCGTTGCTACGTTCAAAACTCGGTTATCGTGAGAGTAAATTTTACCGCGACTGGTACGTGTAAAAAAAAAACCCAGAAAAGGTTTGCGCTAGAGGACAAGCAGTTTACTCCCGTTTCTGGTTATTTTGTTTAGTGTGTAGCAACGACCTAAGCAACCTATAAACAACCTGCATCACAACTAGCTAAGGTCTAGAAACGACCTAGAAGCAACCAGATTAGTCTTCAGAATCGTCGAGTTTTGCTATTTCGTGCCTTGCGCGGCTTAGTGCAAGCTTCGCCAATTTTTGTTTAATACGATTCATTTCTTTGCCTATAGTCACAGACGCGATGTTGCTCAAGTTCACACATATTTGTCGCGAGCGCGCGCATGCACAAATCGTCCAGAACTCCCTATGTGTCTGGCTGGCATGTGTGCGCGCGCAACAAGTACGTGCTTGTGCTTCGGTTGCACAGCATACGCGCACTGAGAAGTGAAAAAGCGACGTTCCTGAACGGCCGCAGTTACACGTATCACCATCTGAACTGCCTCTGCTTGTGCGCTGGTTGCTTACTCAATTCGCAAAACAGAAAAAAAAAAAATGCACGTCAAGTCTTCCCTCTCCTCCTCCACCCTCCATTAGAGAACATTCCTTATTAAACGACATGCCCCATTCCCGGTGTTTCTGGCTGAATGCGTCTGCATGGTCGGTCTCTCTCTCTATATAGTAATGTCCACTTCAGTATTGCACCATCTGCTCTATTGGCCCATCCTAGTTGAGCACCGATATTGCAGATATCGTGACAGCAAAGGAGGCCGATCATCTCGAAGGCAGTAAATATAACTCCGCCAAGTTCGAGCGTCCGAGCAACGCCGATACTCTTGATGTGTTACGATTTCGCCACGTAGGGCGTATTGGGCCCCAGCATCTCGGCGAGCTTCTGCGTCTCGTGCTTCAACGGTTCGGGCAATGCTTCGCACTACGTAGATCTCAACGCACAGTTGCCTGCTCAAACGTTTTCAGATTCTCATTTTCATTTGCGTATTTTGTCTCGTTTTTAGTTTATACAATACTGTTACAATAAGACGTGATTTAAAGCCATGCATCAATCCAATCAATTGAAGGCGTTTTTTTTTCTCTGTTTTAGCTTGAAAATTGCGTTTTTGGTGATGGTAGAAAAACGCGTTCAAGAAATCTCGGTTTGCTTAACATAAAATATGTGCTTTTAAAAATAACACGCTACAGCGTAATTTTTCAATCAGTGGGACAGTTGGGTGCGTCAGCCGCCGCAGTGGTACAGTGTTTACGATGCTCGGCTGCTGATCCGAATGTCGCGGGATCGAATCCCGGCGCGGCGCTCGCATTTCGATGAAGGCGAAATGCTAGAGGCCCGTGCACGTCAAGGGTACGTGCACGTTAAAGGACATCAGGTGGTGCATATTTCCGGAGCCCTCCACTATACGGCGTGCCTCATAATCATATCGTGGTTTGGCCTGTAAAAGCCCAGAAAGTATTATGAAATGTGAATACATCAATACTTCCTGTGGCAGGCGTTATTCCATCCGTTAATCTTGCGATAAAGGAAAAATAAAGAATGCTTATACGTGTTAATGCAACAACTGTAAGTGCACGGTTATTCACTTATGCGTCTTCTGGTTCAAACGAGGAGTGATGGTTTGATTTGGCATTTCTATCAATACGTGTTAGATGCGATGTAGCCGCAACAAATTTTATGGCGTGATGTCCGACTATGCGAGGTTAACGGCTTTTCCGCCAAGGCCATTTATGATTTGGGCAGCTTCTGATATACGATTATAAATACGTTTGGCGAATCTGGAACTAATAATAATCACTGTTGAGGTTTTACGCCTAAAAACCACGATATGATTAAGAGGGACGTCGTAGTGGAGGGCTCCGCAAATTTTGACCGTGTGGTGTTCTTTTACGTGCACCTAAATCTCAGTACACGGGCCTCAAACGTTCGCCTCCTCCATCGAAATGCGTTCGCCACGGCCGGGATCGAAGCCGCGGCCTTCGGGTCAGTCGAGTGGCCGTAACCTGTAGACCCCCGTGGAGGGTGGCGATTTTGAAGAGTGCTTCTTGAGAAGCCTCTCTCACTGGTGTGCAAGTACTTTCTTTTACTTATACCATGCTACGCGTGTATATTCAAACATAATTTCTCTTTGGTGACGGATGCGTGCTAAAGGTGTTGTTAAAAGAACTGTAATGCATCTTGCAACTGTGACCGCCGCTACGGTCGCCAGCTCTGTGTGTGTGTGTGTTATCGAGTCTCGCATGCATTGATTTTGAGTTCACGCGCACTACTTGCACAATAACAATTGTGTGTAAAGACCGCGGCCAAATGAGGCTAAATGTGTGCGTATGTCAGCGCCACAGTGCTTGAGCATTAATTTGCATGCCGTCGGTATCATGCATATCGCTTGCTTGCTTGATCCCAGGGGTGGAAGTGCTGCGCCATTGCGCCACGCTGCGCCAATGCGCTTCTGCTGCGCCATCCTGCTCCAAAAACGCATTATGCGCCAAAACTGCTCCCAAGCGGTCTTTGATGCACGGCCTCCGCGATGGCTCCGGTGCGCTGCCGGAACCGATCACCGAGGCTACGTTTGGTGCCTTCATGTGCCGCTGTCATCAGTGTCATGGCGCGCCCAAGCGAGCTTATATCATTATATCATCATCACATCACTTGGCGCGCTCTCGCGACCTTGTCGAAGGCGCAAAAAACCTAGCGTACAAGAAAGTGAGTTGTGCAGCCATATTTCGATTGTGACGCCGGCGGCACCGGAGTCTTTTGGTGCGCTGCGCGCGCACGAGGCGGTTGTTGTCATCGTGGCTTGGGGTTGCGAACATGAATAAAAGTAAGTGCGGTGACGCTTCATAAGGTCGGAAAGGTTCTATTTACTGCGAATATTTAATTTGATGTGAAGCCATGAAGATAGTGCGGGCAGCTGCCGCGAACGTAAACGCGCGACCTTATTAGAAACTTTGCATAAGGAAACCACTGTATAGATGAATGTGTAATATGGATTTGTTTTCATAAGTCTGCATGAAAACGAAAAATTTGTTTTATCCGTTTGCGGTCAATGAAGCCACTACCAACTGCGAACACTCACAGGGCTTTGGTTTGTGTAAGTCGGTTGGACCATTTCTGAAACTCATTTTTTTAACGAGAGCATGCCTCTCTATGTGCAGAATTTGTTGCATTGCACACAAGCCCTTAGACGTTATAAATGCAGCATGTAAACGCGCTCGTGCAACGAGCTTAGTCTCGCTAGTGCGATCGGTCGCGTTGTTCGATTTTGGCTCGTCAGAACCTGCGCTCGGCTCGTGGTCGAGTACGCTGTAGCTCGTACCATCCGCAGCACAACATGACATGCCGCTCGCCGCCGTGGCTGTGTGTGGCTTGGTACATGAGGTGGCGAGTGAAGAAATATACAAAAAGAACAAGATAGACACTTGGACGTTTATTACTGAAAATACGAATGTGAGGTAGTACGAAAACAGAACCACGGGATACAAATTGTGCACTTGCGACATCTAGTATCATCGCACCTCAAGTGCCATATTTGCGTATGGCACTTGAAGGCAAAAGGTGGAAGCGCGTGGCGCAATTTTTGGCGCTATTTACGCGCGTTTGGAGGGACGCGCGCGTTTTTGACGAACGCCTTCGCGAATCGCGCTGTTGCGCCCCGAATGGCACCTCCGCGCATTTCCCCGTCAGCCATCACGCACTCGGACATAAAACTAAAGAAGCTGCTGAAAGCCGTAGAAAAGTGCTTACAGGAGAGGGAAATACCAGACAGTTGGCGAAAAAGTAGAATGAACTTAATCTATAAAGGCAAGGGATAAAAGGATAACATTCGCTCGTTAGACCGCTACCATTACATCGGTGCTGTACAGGTTGGCGATGCAGGCAGTAAAATTAAAAATAGAAGCGGGTAGAACAAAGATATTTTGGCAGAACTTCAGAATGGATTTCGAATGACAGGCGGTTAGACGATAATCTGTTTGTTCTTACCCAGTGTATAGAAATATCGAAAATAGAAAACAGGCCCTTATACGTAGCTTATCTAGATATTACCGGGCGTATGACAACGTTAATCAGGAAATTTTGTGGGATATCTGAAAGAAGTGGGCATAGGTGACGACTGTATACAGCTTTTGAGGGAAATATACCGAGAAAATACAGTTTGTATAGAATGGTAGGAATAAGTAGCAAGGACAGCGTTGAAATTAGCAAGGTCTGAGACAGGGTGTCCTTTGTCCCCGCTGTTATTCATGCTGTATATGGTGAGGATGGAAAAAGCGCTAGAAGGTAGCAACATTGGATTTATTTGTCACACAAGCAGGTCGGCACGATGGTTGAGCAGAAGCTTCCAGGTCTATTTATGCTGATGATTTGTCTTATTTGCGGACAGTCAAGATGATATACAGCGACTGGCAGATATATGCGGAAGTAATGTGAGGCCCTAGGACTAGGATTTAGTGCAACAAAATGTGGATTGATGGTATTCAATGATCACGAGACCATGAGGTCTTTATACAGGGCCAAAAAATACCGAGGGTAAGCGAGTACAGTACCTCGGAGTATGGGTAATGAGGGGGATATATATGGAGGTACAAGAGAAAGCATCGGTAGCAAAGGGAAAGAGGAATGCTGCAATTATGAAGCACAGAGCTTTATGGGGTACAATAGGTACGAGGTGCTTCGAGGGTGTGGAAGGGTGTGGATGGTTCCGGGCTTACATTTGGGAACTCAGTGGTGTGCATGAAGTCAGAGGTGCAATCAGGAATGGATGTAATCAAAGGACGGTGGGCCGCCTCGCGTTGGGCGCTCACGGGAAGACGACAATGAGGCTGTAAAGGGTGATATGGGATGGACAGGCTTTGAAGTGAGGGAAGCTCAGAGCAAAATGAGATTCGAAGAGGCTGAGGAAAATGAAGAAGAGTAGATGGGCAGAGAAGGTTTTCAGGTATTTGTAGAGAAAAAGCGTTGACACGCAGTGGAGAAAAAGAACTAGGAGGCTCACCAGTAAATATACGGCTAGCAGTGCGGTCGATATGGCAACAAGGAGCATTAAGCGGAAGGTCAGAGAGGCGGAGAGGACTTATTGGATGACAGCGATGGAAAGAAGCCGGCTTTGAGTAACTACAGAAAAGGAAAAAACGAAATAAGGAGGGAAGGTTTTATGATATTTCAAGGGGAAGCGCTTTACTGTTTGAAGCAAGGTCGGGCTGCCTTAGAACGCGTAGTTATAAAGCGGGATTCAGTAACGAAGAAGAACAATGTACAAGGTGGGGGGGGGAACTAAGGAAACGATGGAACATGTACTGATTGAATGTGGCGATATTCACCCAGGTATACGTGTGGGCACGAGTCTACATGAAGCCTTGGTTTTAGGGACAACATGGAAAGCTGCACACGTCCGCGATAGAAATAAGTAAGAGACGGTTAGAGTATTGGTGGCAGAAAATAGAGATAAAGAACAAAAATAAATAATGGGGGAAAATAAGTTCATTCTGCCTTAAGAGCAGAGAGATGGACCGTGAATTTATATTTTTTGGTATAATAACATAGATTTAATCAAAGTAGATAAGGTATTAGGCCAACATGAAACAAGGAAGTTTTTTTCTTTTTCTTTTTTTTTCTTCGAGCCTGGTGGCAGACATGTCACCGCCCCGTTTTAAAGGGGACGCTCATAGCATCCATCCATCCATCCTTCGAAGGAACTTTTTGAAGCCGGCGTAGGCTTTTGACGAAAATGCAACCCGGCAAACGCGGCGCAAAAAACGCCGCTGCTGAAAAACGTTCATTACCATGAACGTTTTTCATTTGTCAGTCTAGTCAAGTGTAGCTATTCAAAGCATCGCTTATCTCGTTTTCCTGAGTCATTGCTCTATCACAGCTGTGATGTTTTAATGATAACACGTACGCGCAAGTGTGTATATATATCATTTGTTTAAGTGCTGTTGGTTCATCAATATTGAACGTTTTCTAAAATCGTTGGAATTTCTTGTGTTTACCAGAAATAAAAATTAAACAACAATGATGTTTGACCCTACAATTCTGCTCCAAAACTAACTTGCATTGCTCCAAAACACAGATTTTGGTGCTCCAAAGCTGCTCCAAAACAGCATTATTCCTGCTCCCTGAGCTGCTCCAAAACAGCATTATTCCTGCTCCCTGAGCTGCTCCAAAACGCTCAAGCCCGCTTCCACCCCTGCTTGATCCTCTTCTACTGGCTCTTACCCACAAAGGGGGATTGGCCATGAAACCGGCGGTAAACATTACATATGCGGTATCTAGTTTGTCCAGATCTTCTTCGGATTTATCCACAGTTCTGATTTCATTTTCCCTCTTCGACATCATTTCGATTGCCAAGTTGGAACCGATATTTTGTTTTCTTCTTTAATAACGCGATTAACCTCGGCAGCCGCTAGTGTAAGAAAAGCAACTCCTTATCCGGCGTTCTATCGTCCGTTATATCGACCCACGTGGCGAAACTCTGAAAACATAGTGAAGGTTGGGAAAGCTTAATTGCCTTGGCGGCCTGCGCAAGAAGACAGCGCATGAAAGGCGACGAAAGATGAAGCGAAAAAGGTGAACGAACCGGATAAACTCGACGTTGCGCCAGGCCGTCTTCGCGCCGCGCCAGAGAAAAACGTTGCCTTGAGAGAGCCAAGTTTAAAGGATAAAGGTTGTCCGGCAGCTCCTAATGAGTTTTGGAAGGTCCGTTACCTACATCTCGTTATTCCCACTACAGGAGCATGCCCTGCGACGAACTGCGCGGAGCAATTCAGAATAATCTCGCGAGTCATTACGGCTACGTTGCTTTCGGCTTGATCAGCCTTAACTCTGGCTGACAGCGAACCGTGCAGTTTTCTTTATGCACCCATTCTGGGCTTTCATTTTAAATTTGAAAACGCACAGAAAGTACGAAACGAAACAAAAAAAAAGAAGAAACGAAAAAAAAAGAGAGATGTGAGACTACGCACTTCGTCGTGCGTCTCCATTCAACATTGTATACGAAATGACCAGCCTTAGCTGCCGCACGTGGCTGCTCCTGATTGAAGTGCGTTACGGCATCAGCAGCAATTCCTCATTTAGCGTCATTTTTCCCACGCGGACTGCTTATTTCGACGCCCCCACCGCTTTTCTGCTCAGGACTCTTTCGTTGTTTTTTTTTCTTGTTTTTTTTGGGGGGGGGGGGTGGAGAGGTCTGCTGTGGAGAGGAGGAGGGAAATTCAGTTATTTTTATTTCTTCATGCCGTCCCGTTTCGCAATGATCTCGTATTTTTACTGTAGCGCAAAATTTCGAATCTAAATATCAATATGTCCCGTTACTGCTTGCCGCCTCCCTTCTCTTTCGCATTCCCTTCTTACGTGTTTCTTCGTGCTACTTTTCGTCATTTTCAGTCGGTGCCTTTGTGATGCTCGCTGCTGTTGCTGATACAAGGGTAAGGTGCTCAGCTTTCTCCGCCTTCGTTGTATACTTTGAGTCACGTACAGTAATGGTCACAAGCCATGTACAGCGCTACATTCCCGACGCCTCACTAACCGACGATAGGGATACGCGAATTAACTGCGCCATATTTTCCTGCTGTTTCAATAAGGATGCGTCACCATTAGCCAGCGTATACGCAGTTTTTTTCATCGTTTAGGCAAGTTAACATATTATTTGGTGAATCTCACGGCGTTTTCAACGATTTAAAACGATGTGCGGTGCTACAGCCTTGCATTGGTTCCCCTGCATTTCCATCGCGATGGTGCTCCAGACACTTTTCCATTTATCATATATAATCTCCTTATTTGACCAGACGGCCAGTTTTAAACGACAGTACATGTATCCAATGATAGAAAGAAGCCACCTAAACAGACTCGCCGAGACAGTTGTATCTCGCTTTGATTAGTAATGAAATATTCGCTATTCGACTCAAAATTCGCGTACCATATTTCTCAATACATTCGTATTGCGATTCATTCAAAATGTCCCTAATCAAATTACCCTTGAAAATTTCCTTTCATTGCTTGCGCCGAGTGGTCGACCCATGGTGAAAACTGCGCGAAGTAACCACAAAATGTTTTTAGAATTAATCGGGAAGAGAACAGTTACAAAACTTGGTCCCAGGTGTTCTGGACCCGCAATATAGAATATCCTTTCTGTGTCGTGAGTGCGCGCTGTCCATAACGAAAACTGTGAAGTACTGGCTCGTTTAACATTATTATGACTGCTCGATAAATTTTTGTTCTGGCTTGACAGTGAAGAAGTGTACTTCTACATGCTATGCGCGTTCCCAGCGCATAAGACCCCGATGTTTTTAGGCTTTTCTGCGCCGAGATAATTTAGCGGCAGTGCATAATGATGACCTAGAGGCTAGCCTAAATATGGGCACGGCTTGCTGGCTCCGCAGGTGAAGCGACTTGCCTACGAGCTCGCGGACGGCGCAGACTTGGTCGTGGGGCGGCCGGTGGCTAAGGCCTTCAGGTGCCGGCGAAATGGCTACTTCGCTGATGTGTTCAACTACTGCCGAGTGTACCACGTGTGCCACCAGGTGCGCTACGCCGACGGCTCCTCCGAGATGCAGCACTTCAGCTTCTTTTGCGGCAACCAGACAGTGTTCAATCAGCTGAGCCTGACCTGCACATATCCAGAGGACGCTGTACCTTGTCGTCAAGCGCCAAATTTTTTCTATCTCAACGACAGGATCGGCATCGAGAACGCGCTCTTACACACCGATAACGACGTTGGTCTTGCCAGCGCTGCCGGGTTCGGTGCCAGGCGCGCCGGCGCCGGTCGAAAGCCGTCGCGAGTTTTTGGATAGCCTCCGCCTCTCTATTCTCTATCTAGGATGCAAGCCGCTGCCACCCCGCGTGGCCCCACCAAGATATATATATATATATATATAGTAAACACTCCTTAAATTGGATTTCACGGGACCGGAAAAACTGACCGAATTAAGTGAATGCCGAATTATCGAAAGTATCAAGAAAACAAAAAATAAATGTATATTGCATCAATGCACTTTCATTTTCTTGACGAGTACGGAAATCCAGTAACTATTTTGCATTATGGACAGCGCGAAAGCCGCAATTTTGGTCATTTGCGACTTCGTTCCCAATGTGAACGCGGTTCAAGACTGTCTTAATCCGAAACCTGCTCCGAACCCATACCTTATTACGTATCAACAACGTCCCTCTGGATGGCGACCACGCCTTTCTGAAACCCTGCGGCCATTTCGGCGGTTCGCGAACGCGGTTTTCTTTCCTTTGCGTTGCCCATTTGCGGCGCTTCGCGCTCGGCGCGCATCGTCCGAATTAAGCGTGTTGCAGTCAAATGTGACCGAATTTACGAGAGTTTGATGCCATTAAACAATGCATATGCTGGCCGGACCAGAGAACTCTTCCGAAGTAACGAGTGTCGGATTAACGAGCTGTTACTGTGTATGTGTGTATATGTATATATTCACTATTCGGTGTCGTTCTTTTCTTGCTTCATTGTTTCCATTCTTGTTCCACACACAAAGAAGCCAACACACATATCACATGAAAGACGCAGTGACGCGTGTTTGCTTCGTTATCACCTTTATCTGGACTGTATGAGTTTCCACTGAAGAAACCAGCCATGTCCTTCATCAATATGATATGTTGTTCTAGTTTGTCGAAGTTGTACTCCATCGTCAAATGCCAATTTTATGCCAACAAGGCTGGTTTCGAGTAGCAGTTTTTCCTATACCAATGTCGAATATGAGTTCGATATTACATGTCACTCAATTTTTTTCTTCAGCCATTATTATTTGAATTACTGGGAAAAAAATGCCTCGTAGAGCATGCCTAAATGTTTTTTCTACATCTCATGTTACGTTGTGTGCCAGTGGAAATGCTTGTAATGTGCGGTTCGCTCAATTCGTGTTTGCAGCGTGGGTGCGTTCACTACTGCAGTGAAGACTGCATACTTTAAAAGAGCTAGGACATCAAACCGCTAGATAAACGTTCTGCACTGTGCCTTTCCCGAAGATCCAGAGTTGCCGTGAAATTCGCCTTAAGCACACTCGCGCGTTTTTCTTTTTTTTTTTCTAGCGTCACAGCCTCATCTAATTCTACGGTGCTTTCGATTGTTGCGAGGCTAAGTGCTTTCGGTGCTTTCGAATGTTGCGAGGCTAAGTTTTCAATAGCCTTCTCTTTGAACCCAACGCTTCGCTGTATCTCCGATCACACTGCTGCCTTTTCAGGACCCGCGAAGCAGCTATGGGTAAAGTCGAGGATATAACAGCGATGAGTATTTATATCGGCAGGGCTGTCCCTCCGCAGCGCACGTGAGCTTACAATGTTAACTTTAACCCTCTCAAAAGGGATGTTTTTAACAAACGCACGGGCATACTAAGCTGCATCTACAATAACTGTTCACCTTCTTTTATGTAGCAGGAGGGGAAGAAAGAAGCACCAGATGATAAAATCACTGTACAATATAACATATCCGCGATGGGTGTATATACCACTGCTTCTATTTAAGTGCACTCGGCAAGCAAACACTCCGGCATCCTTCAACAAGTTTAATATTCATGTATTAAGTTTGTGCTGCAGCGTGTAACACCCGAATATGTTGCCACTTGTATGTTGAAAATATTTTCAGCTTACTCTTGAAGTCTGAAGAGTGTTTACTTCTTTTCATTCTGCAGCCTCTGCGCAGTAACGGCACGTGAGGTGAATACATCACTCTGAATATTTTGATGGTGCTCAAGCAGGCATTGCCGTCTTCCTTGTTTTGGTTTCTTTTTTTGTGTGGCAAGTGTATCGAAACAAAACACATTTGGTGTCTCCTCTATATGACCGCTGCGGCAGTGTGAAGGCTTCGCGCAAAAATTTTTATCGCATCAACCCCTGCGCCTCCCCATGGTCTTTTTTTTTCTCCTTAGCATAAAGCTTACGTTCTTTTGCCTTTAGTACAACGCCATAGAAATATCACTTAAACAAAGTAAACAGTCGCTGTGGCAAACCGTTTCCCTTCTGCAGACTGCGCGCCTTAAGCTGCGCGTTGAGTAACCACAGGCTCGAGACGCGGAGTTCGATTTGGAAGCTTCGATTCGGAATCGAACTTTCCGTCATCTTCACCTGCGCGGCAGCTGCGGTCGAACGAAGGCGCCCTCACTACCATTACCATATCCTCCTCTTCCATCTTTTCGTTGTCTTTTTCTTTTCTTTTTTCTTTAGTGCGGTGTAGGCATCCTACCGTAAAAATAAACCCGTAAAAACGTCCAACCATTTTCCTTCGGGCGTCCATGCGCAGTCCACAACTTATACAATCGACTTGCAAAAAATGTACAAAAGTCTCTTCATTTTTCAGTAAAGCTTCGGTACAACCCCGGGAAATCTATATGTCAACAAAACGTTCGCATGTGGCTCTCTCTGGGATGAGTATCATCATCTTTCGTCCATGAAGCCAGTGCGACATCGATCGAACATACAACGAGCATTTCTTTGCACACAGTTTTTGAGCAGGGCTATACCAGCAAGCGGAAAACAAACCAAAAGAAAATGCCTAGAGGAAGGCATGAAGTGGAAGGTAGGACGCTGATACCAGTAGATCTTCGTATGTGTACAGTGCCACCAATCGGCAGATCCGTCGCATAAATATTTATGGGCATAATACTTTTTTCATCATATTTTATACATAAATTCATGTCGAAAATGTGTTCACCTTTTCCAATCTTCAGCCTAAATATGGCGCGATGAAACTGCGCGAAAAGTCGCGGTTTTGATCCGAGCCGCGGCGGTCGCATTTCGACGGAGGCGAAGCGGTAGAGGCCCGTGTACTGCGCGATGTCAGTGCACGTTGAAGAACACGAGATGGTCAAAACTTCAGCAATCCTCCACTACGGCGTGCCTCAAAATCATATCGTGGTTTTCGCTCGTGAAACCCCAGATTAAACTACGACGTACAATTACGGTGCCAATGAAAGTGTCCGTACAATCAGAAATAAAGACAAAAAACGCATGAGCGTTGGGTGCGATCAGTAGGGCCTAACGTTGGTGGGATAAATGAACTTGTCGCGGCATTAGTACCTATAGTTGGCATAAGTACTGCATGTAACTTATTAACGTGAAGGTTTGGGCTAGTTGGTACTCCACTGCACAGAAATTAACAGCGCGAAAAAAAAAAGAAAAAACGAAAGACGATGCTAGGGGTCACTGTGTCTGTATCGCCTTGCTTCGTCCTTTGTTTATTTTTTCGCGCTTTTAATTTCAGCGCAATGAGTACCGTCACTGCCTTGAACAGACCCATGCGCAAGGTGATTACAGCACGGTGACACCAAGCTTGTGGTTTGTTGCACGCCGCTCTTGAGCCACAAACAACGACCATGTATTCGCCGAACGCCTTGTTCTCCTCGAATTTTCATGGGGGAAAACTTTTGTATCTGTTCTCGTGGGGTGGTTGCTGTCTTGGTGCTTTGCCTTAACCTGAACTCTTCATCTCCGGTCCAGGAGAGAGATGCGATGTTTGTGTTTTTATTTACTAACTGGGTTAACAACGACCCCTTCTGGGAGACAGCCCACTTCCGAATATGTGAAGGCTCCAGCTAACAGGACGAAATCGAGAACATAACTCACGTGCTTGTCGAAGGGAATACAGTCGCAAAATTTTCACTTACGCTATGCCCAGTGTATGCCGCGTGCATTTGTTTCCTGTAAAAAAGGCGTGTAGTGTAAGCTGTCATATAAAATTTCAAAACATCTCGCATCACGATGTATGAACTGCCTTCGACATAATGAATTGATGTCTGCCGCAGCGTGACTTGTACGCTTATCAACCAAAGTACTAATGCACTGAGATCTCTCTTGCATCGTTCCAAAAATGCATTCTCAGACACTTGCATCTTACATTCCCATATTGAGAGTAAATTGAAAAGGCCATATGGATGCGGCCACTCTTGGCAATGAAAGTTGTTTTGCATGCTCTGTGGATTTAGGTGCATCGAACCTGATGCAACAATAAAACTGTCTGGAAGAAACTCTACGCTTTGTTTCATGGTACAAGTGCACTCAACGTTATTGAAATCGTGCAGATGAAAACACATGTAGCGTGTCACCACTTAGGAATTATTTACCACACGAGCGTGGTGAATGGCCAAGAAAAGGTAACTGTCGTTTTCGCAATGTTCACGTGAAGAAAACCGCTCGTCGCTTTACTTTTTCTTTAAGCACCAAGGAAACTCGTACGATTCGTATAGACTTCAAGATGGATGGATGGATGGATGGATGGATGGATGGATGGATGGATAAACTTTATTTTGGTCCCTCGGAACGCGCCCTAGCACGTTGCGGGCCGCTCCACGTCAGAACAGAAAGACCAAGTCTCTCTGCTGCGTCGCGGGCCCGTTGGACTGCCCATAGCTGCTCTTCGAGCCCGGAGCTGGTAATAGCAGCCTCCCATTTGACGGCGTGATGACTGCGCCGCCACGTAACGCGGGGCACCGCCAGAGCATGTGTTCGAGATTCGCTATATCCGCGCATAATGTACTTTAAGATGTCATGCGAAAATTAAGTGAGAAACAATGAAGGTACCCAACACCACCTATCCTCAACTGTAGAGTCAATATAATACCCGACATATAATTTCAAGCTGCAGCACTGAACCAAAGATATTCGTAATCTCTCATCGTTGTTGATAAGGTCATAACCAAAAAATCGTTAGCGGGGTGCGTAGTTCCTGTAGCCACTACAGTACAGCAGCAGGGATCTCGGTGTTAAGGACCTTAACTAAAGGCTTAATGAACGGGAATGTTAAGTAAGTTTACAACAGCACCTTGTTATGTCTGAGCAATGTAACACTAGCTTTCGGGAAAATGCTGAACTTTTGAACGCTAAAGAAGGCCTGAGTTTATTGCTGTGCTGCTTGGTCAAATTGTGGCGCGATAAAAGCCAGCGTAACGTCAAGAACATATTTTTGTCTTAAGAAAGTATTTTATGCCAGGGTCTACCAACACTTCGCTGACGCCTTTTCCGTCATGGAAGTGACGTCGGCAAAATGAACCCAAACAGATGACAAAGAAAACCAGAATAAAATGCTTCGTTGATTTGGATGACATGGGAGTCGAATCCACGACCCCTCGGCCCGCGAATCTAGGTGCCGGGCGCTCTACCCACTGCGCTACCGACGCACATGCACGAGGCTTCACAAATGCGCCTTATATCTGTCACACCTTCTCCTTCTCACGGCGATCTTGGTTGGCGGGGGCAGTGTCACCGTCTGGGAGCGGTGAAGTGAAGTACTGCATCATTACACTAACGAGTGCCGATAGAGAGCACTTCGGTAGTTTCAGCGCAACGGAGGCTTTCGGTGCATTATTGTAGGAAACTCTACTGTCGGTGCAATGCGCCGTACGCGGTGATTCGGATCGGTGACGACGCAGTACGTGCCTTGCCTTTCGCGTCGTGTTAGCGTGTGTCGCCTAGTCGCTATCCGCCTCGTGCGCCACTGCTTTGAGCTGTACTGGTGGCGCCATCAACGGCGAACGGTGGCGAAAGGTGGATACGCGCGGCTCATAGAAGCCGTGGGCAAAGCGTCCTTTACTCGCCGTTTTCCTATTAATTTTTCATTCTGGTTTGATATTTGTACTGCCGACGCTGCTCCACTAGACAACCATGCCGTTTGTTACGTCGACTGTTCTATATTATTTGTTTTAAAATGACAGGCCCGTTTTTTATGCGTGCGCGCGATGCACTGCGTACGTTTCTTATGTACATGCGTCCAAGTTGTTTACGTGATCTGTGATCTGTTAACACAGATGAAATAAAAACTGCTGTAATACAAAACAGCATTCTTGTTTTATTTAACACCCCAAACAGTACAACAACAAGGAATACTACGGCTGTATGCCTGCTTCAGAAACGCACAAAAGACATGCGTTTTTATCTTCGCCCAACATTCGTAGCACTCAACTAGGCCAAGAAAACCGAAATCTAACTTGCTGAACGTTTTAACAGCCGTCCCACAGCTGCATAATAATGCGTGAAAGTACTTTAGCAAATGACCAACAAACATTCACACAGCGTTTTTTTTTTTTGTTCACAGACCGTGTTAACATATGAGAAAGTTCAAATTGCATTGCAATCACATATTTCGGAATATCTAATCACTTTCACCGTTGAAGCCACAATCCTGTAACACATGCGCTTTAAATTGAGCATGGCATTACTCAGACTTATATACGCGATGCGCAGCGCCTATAGGGGCGCCACTGAAAGCCGCGTAGCGGCGGCCGTTGGAACCGCTGGCGGGTCGCGTAGCAGACGCCTCCTTTCACTGCAAGCATGAAGGAAGTGCGCGCGTGCGATTTGCCCCTTGTGCGCGTCCCAAATAATTACTTTTGCGGCGATAGTGTGCGCAAAGGAGCCGCACTTTATAATAGTGGATATGTGTCCGATGTCACAGCTGTGTTGGACGACAATGTCACCATATGCGCCAAGTGTTTGCCACAGACAAGCGTCAACAAGCTACCCCACGAAGTGGAGCTCATCGTAAGTACACCGCTTTCTTTATAACGTCCCGATCACTAATGCCTCCATGCGTTGACGCATGAACCAACGTTTTTTTCTCGACACAGTAGCTTCGTTTACGCGCCATGTGTTTATATAGCAGATTTTGAGGGAGCGCTGTCGCACCGGCGCATGGATTTCACGGGTGCGGCCACGCGAAGGGTCAGCGTTGGTAAAACTTTGAAACCAGCACGATAAACTTGTGAAAAAATATCTCGGCAGCTTGCGCTAGTGGCGCGGGACTGAGTCACGGCGGAGCTGGTGGTCACCGAGTTTGTCATAGCAGCTTGGCTACGTATTTGCTGGGTATGTTCAGATAAGGACGTCGGTGCATGTCCGTCGACCCCCTGTAATTTCGCTGAAAAAAAAAATATAGTCTGTTCTCTATAAGTGAAAGCAGGCGTTCTCTTATTATTTCGACCTTTCTTAAGCGAATTGAGCTGTTTCTTGTTTATGCTCTTTCTTTTTTTCTTTTTTTAGGGAGCGGGCGAGTGCGGTCGGGCTGCAGAAGCGCCGCTTGTGCCGCCACGCAGCATCTACGTTATCACGTTACCGACGTGCCAATGGGATCCTCTCAGTGGATCCTATCCAGCCACCTCCTTTGTGGGCTGTACGCAGGCACCGGTGATCACATATTCCAGTGCCATCATTAGGTAGAATCAGGGGCGTAGCCAAGGGCGGGGGGGTTGGGGGTTCAGTCCTCCCCCCCCCCCCCGAAATTTTTCAGTTTTGCTTGCGTATATATACACGCAATCTTGGCAGAGAACAGCGCTTTGCGATAGGTGGAGAGACACTGGAAGTTGTAAAGGAGTACGTCTACTTAGGACAGGTAGTAACCGCGGAGCCGAACCATGAGAGTGAAATAACTAGAAGAATAAGGATGGGTTGGGGCTCATTCGGCAAGCATTATCAAATCATGAATGGTAATCTACCACTATCCCTCAAGAGGAAGGTATATAACAGCTGCATCTTACCGGTACTTACCTACGGAGCAGAAACCTGGAGACTTACAAAGAGGGTTCAACTTAAACTGAGGACGACGCAGCGAGCGATGGAATGGAAAATGATAGGTGTAACCTTAAGAGACAGGAAGAGAGCAGAGTGGGTCAGGGAACAAACGGGGGTTAAGGGCATCATAGTTGAAATCAAGAAGAAGAAATGGATATGGGCCGGGCACGTAGCACGTCGGCAGGATAACCGGTGGTCATTAAGGGTAACTGACTGGATCCCAAGAGATGACAAACGCGTGAGGGGGAGACAGAAAATGAGGTGGGCAGATGAGATTAAGAAGTTTGCAGGTATAACGTGGCAGCAGAAAGCACAGGACCGGGTTGATTGGCGGAACATGGGAGAGGCCTTTGCCCTGCAGTGGGCGTAGACAGGCTGATGATGATGATGATGATATACACGCACACATACAAACACATGCACGAACATACATAAGTATGGTTGACCCCCCCCCCCCCCCCGAAAAAAATTTCTGGCTACGCCCCTGGGTAGAATGCAGCCGATTTCGTGCAGCACACGTATGATTCCGCGGCGCTTTTGTAAAGGAGCCGTCACCTGCCCCACATTCTCTGGCATTGCGCTTCGCGCCATTCGTTTTTTAAGAGAGCCTATGCATCGCGTCTTATCAGTAATAACAACCTCATGTGCATTGTAGCGTCTACAATGCAGCCAAGGCGACTAAGTGTAACGTAGTAGCAGTCGCTGAAGACGTAGCGACAGAAGTAAAAACACGGTAATCGCTCTAACACTGCCGTAAACAAAGCGCGATTGCTTACTTTCTACGTTGTACAGCCGCAATCCACCGCCGCCGTCGCTCTCGCTCATGAAATAGCACCGGAAACCTGTAGAAGTGCGTTCGTGGCGATTTTTTCTGTCTGTTTGAGCAGCCGACAACGCAGCAGTTATTTTTCCACATCGCTGAGGCCCGACAGAGTCGTTAAATCAGTATGAAAACACATCCATCGGTGCACTCGCGTAGACGCTTGCGAGAACACTGCTCGCCGGGACCCATCAGCGCTTCCGAGCCGTGGCGGCCGATGGCGGCGTCGGCGCTTTGCGCATCGCCTATAGGACATGCGCACGTGTGGCATTACACAGATTTATATAGGAAATGCGCACGCGTTAATGTATCTATTATACTAGATTCTCATTTGGTACGTGCAACTCAACATAAAATGCGATTCTAGAATTAATGTTCGTGAAGTAGCGACCATATAGAAGGGCAACTACTAACAGCTTCACTTACCTTTGCAAAAACGGTATTCCAATTGCAATTCAATATTAACCGGCGCAACAACGATAACAACACACTTGTTGCACACAGGCGTATCAGGTTTACGCGCGATGCCAAGCGTGGTATTTTAAGTGTAGCTCAATCGTGCGCGTATAGTACGCTAGAATATTCTGGCACAATTTCGTCAAGCTTGCAGTCACTTCAGCGGTTCCCACGATGTAACACCAGTTGACCTCCTCGCGTCATCAAACTGCTGCGACGCCGAGAACTACACACACAGCTCACTTGGAAAAACGCGGTCTTGCAGAAGGCCATCTTGTCCAGCAACCAACGGACAAAAGTACACAACTAAGGCTTCTGAAACATTGCCGTTGATGAGATGGCAGCTGAACAAAATCAGGGCTCATCGTCCGACGTGTGGCCACCGCCTTACACAATATTAACGTTGCAACGTCCAAGGAAGACGCAACGAAACCGACGAGCCCAGTCGGGTGCGCTGTCGACTGCACAGTGCACAGCGCGCGCTCTGACGGCCACCGAAAGAAATAAAAGGAAGTGGAGAGAGGGATCACCTTGGAGCATGGCATATCGGTGGAAGCAAGAAGAGGTGTTTCATCGTCGGTGTGGCGTATTGTCGAGCGATGGCGCTAGTTTGTTTTTGCGCAACGGAATCGCAAACTTCATTCAAAATGCATGGGATCCTATGGGGGGTTGAGAGAGGGTGCAACCGCCTAAGCCGAGCGGTGGCGCCACCATACCAGCGCACGAGGCGGATAGAGTAGTGCAGCTTCCACATGCACTAACCGAGTTTCTCCGTCGCCGGCTGCTTCGAGTGCGACATCACCGACTAATAAAACTGCTGAGATAAGCGGCACAGAAAGGCAATGAAGTCGACGGGCGAATGGGCACCGTACAGTCGAGTTTTCCAGTTCGACAGCAGCACCAGAACGCAAAGCCTAGCGGATAAAAAAAAGCAATAATGAGACGGGGTCGGTCAAAATGGAACGCGATGTGCGCGTCTCCCTCCCTGCATGAGTGGGCGGATTGTGGCCGGGCTACACGGGGGACGCGTGCGCGCGTCTGTTTTCTGTGGGCCCCTAACGGCCAGTGTCAGCAAACTTGGGACGGACCAGTGCGAACAACGCAGCTCCCTCTGATCAGTGTACGGTGCCTATGTCGCGCAGTGAGTGCTTTGGTGCAGAGAGACACGCCAGCGGGTATCTGAATGCCTTCCCGCGTTCACGGCTCGAGCTACGAACGCTGCCTCTCGCGTACCTGAAGCGCTGTGTGGTATGTGCATGAGCACAGGCGTAGGTTACCCTATTACTGGGGAGCGCGCACCTTGACGTTTCTCTTGTCAAATGACAACGCTTTGAATGAGTGCACAATGCACATAGAGCACCAGTGTTTAAGTGCTTGTTGATGCCGTCTTTGCGCGGGCTTCACCATATGCTGTGTCCAGGTTTACGTAAACTACTTTTAGGGGCGAAGCTCCTTATGCCGTGGGTCTGTCCATCCTCAGTTTGTTTGTAGCGTTGTAGTAGCCACCTCTAGCTCGTGAGAAGCGCGCGTTCTGGTATGCAGTAGAAGAAGAAGACGACGTTAACGAGTGAGACTCTCGTGCGTGTTCACCTGTGTGGCATTCTTTCTTCCCTTACTGCGCGTGTTCTGGTATGCAGTAAAAGAAGACGACGTTTGACGAGTGACACTCTCGTGCGTGTTCGCCTGTGTGGCGTTCTTTCTTATTTACTACGTCTCGTGTTTTCAACGACACCCAAAGACAACATTTCAGAAGTAACGCGCCATGAGGCTCCCTCTTGGCACGCTTTCTCTTTAGCTCGGAGTCGCCAGATGGAAGACAAGGCTGCGGAACGGAGGGCACGGAAGGCGGCGGCAGCGCGCGCTCGCAGACAGAATCCTGAGGTGAGAGCCCGCGAGGCCGAAGCTGCACGTCGACGCCGCGAAGCAGATTCCGCCGTTCGAGCCCGCGAAGCCGAAGCTGCTCGACAAGCTGCACGGCTGCGGCGCGAAGACACCGCCGTTCGAGCCCGCGAGGCCGAAGCTGCTCGACAAGCTGCTGCGGCGCGAATACCCCGGCGTTCGAGCCCGCGAGGCCAAAGCTGCTCGACAAGCTGCACGGCTGCGGAGCGAAGACCCCGCCGTTCGAGCCCGCGAGGCCGAAGCTGCACGGCTGCGGCGCGAATCGGATCTTCAAAATGTGAAGGACCGTGAAGCGGCGAGAAAGCGCGCGTACCGGCAGGCAGAGCCCGAGGCTGTGTGAGCACGTGAAGTGGCTGCAAAACGCATCAGGCGGGCTCTGCCCGAAGGCGCCGACGCGCGCTTCCAGCGGGACTTCCTTGATAACAGTTTCGGCCATAGTTGCGGTGTGTGCAACAGATTGTGGTTCTCAACGATCTAGTCACAATATCTTCCATCAGGAAGGACCACGCTCGCGTCAATGCCATCGCCGTGCTGCAGCGCGAGTTCGCTTCGCCCCACTCATCATAATTCACCACGTGGATATGCTGTGATTTTTTCTACTACAATATTAATGAAAACTAACAGACAATAATGCCAAGGAAAGTATAGGGGATGTTATTTGCAGTAATTAGGATATAAATGTGAATAAAGTAAAGTCGACGAAAAGATAACTTGCCGCCAGCAGGGACCGAACTTGCGACCTTCGAATAACGCGTCCGATGCTCTACATTGAGCTACGGCGGCGGTCATCCTCCCGTCCACTTTATGGGGTATCTATGTGCATTTAAACCTAGGAGTGTTAGTCAGCGCCGATCGCGGCCATGGCGGCGAGTGTGGAACATTCTTTTTTCTGCCTGCTGGCGTCACGTAGCACGTGATCATTTTACGAGCTGACAACTGACCAATAATCCCTCGCATACTACCTGAAGGCATAAAGTCTGCCAGAACGAGACCCTCGCTATGAAGGAAGGAAAGAAGACTTTTAAAGGCTGGTTTTTTTTTGTTAGACACAATATTAATGAAAACTAACCAGACAATAATGCCAGGAAGTATAGGGGATGTTATTTGCAGTAATTTGGATATAAATGTGAAGAAAGTAAAGTGGCGAAAAGGTAAGTGCCGCCGGCAGGGACCGAACCTGCGATCTTCGAATAACGCGTTCGGTGCTCTACCACTGGGCTACGGCGGCAGTCATCCTCCCGTCCACTTATGGGGTATATATGTGCATTTAACCTAGGAGTGTTAGCGCCAATCGCAGCCATGGGCGCGAGTGTGGAACACTCTTTTTTCTGCCTGTTGGCTTCACGTAGCACGTGATCATTTTACGGGCTGGCAGCTGGCCAATAATCCCTCGCATACTAACTGAAGGCATCGAGGTCTGCCAGAACGAGACCCACGCTATGAATGAAGAAAAGCAGATGATTTTTAAGGGCTCGTTTTTCTTTGTTAGACACAATATTAATGAGAACTAAGAGACAATGACGCCAAGGAAAGTATAGGGGGTTTTATCTGTAGTATTTAGCATATAAATGTGAAGAAAGTAAAGTGGACGAAAAGATAACTTGTCGCCTGCAGGAACCATCATGAACTGCAGGCGTTCTCGGTGCAAATAGCATCCCCTATACTTGCCTTGGCATTATTTGTCTGTTAGTTTTCATTAATATTGTGTATAACAAAGAAAAGCGAGCCCTTAAAAGTCTTCTTATCTACCACAAGGGTTATATCATGATAATGGACGTTGGTCATCGGAATAGAGATGTGTCACTAGGCGTCAACGTGGGTGCATCAATGTCAAACGGTGTTCTAGCTGCCAAACACCAAAAGTCATTCTGCAAGCTCTCATACATTGATGTATGAGAGCTTGCATCAACAATGAACTACTGCTGTGAAGACCACAGTTAACTTTCGTGTTATAAACCATATCCTCATTAACAGCGAAGCTGTTTAAGCTGTCGGTAACTTGTGCTCCATCGTAAAAACAACTATCACCATCATGAACTGCCAGGCGTTCTCTTCATTCATTTTACAGTGAAACTTGTTTAACCAATCGGTAACTTGTGCTCCGTCGTGCAAAAACTCCTCAGGTTGGTATATGCGCCACAGGAATTGGGCAAGCCCCACTACCGTGTACCGCAGGTGCGAGTGTCAAACGAAAAGAACAGGTGAAAAGAGAGGGAGAGAAGAAAGAGATAGAAAATAGAGAGAAAAAAGTGATAGAAAGAAAGAGGTAGAGAAAAATAGAGAGAATAAAGACATAAAAAGATAGAAGACATAAAAAAACAGACACAGAGAGATAGAAAAACAGAGCAAGAGAGAAAGAAAGAAAGAAAGAAAGAAAGAAAGAAAGAAAAAGAAACAATGAAAGAGGAGAAAAAGAAGCAGAGAGAGAGAAAAAGGGAAGAAAGAGAAATAAAGATAAATAGCGAGAAAGAGAAAGAAATAGGCAAAAAAAAGAAATAGAAACAGATTGAAAAAAATACAAGAAATGGAGAGAAAGAAGAAAGAATATAGGAAATAGAAAGGCCACCCCCCAGCTGCGCTCTCCCTTCAGGCTTGGGCGCCACTAGTGCGAAGCTGCCATAATATTTTGCATCTTAGAACCTTTAGTGCCGAAGCCCCAGAAGTAGTCGTTAATCGCTTACTTCGGCGTGGGATATCATTGTCTTCTTGTGATTACATTCGCCCAATCTAAGAAGATACCAGACTCATGGGCACCCACAAAGAATGCGGAAACCCAATGATGGCATCATCGTCATCCGCCGTTTCTTTTCGTATTCAGGCTGATTTACTAACTGAGCAGGAGGCGGAGGAGAAGAATGGTGTAAGCTGCAGTAAGCTGCAGGCGCGAGTCAGCTCGGAAAGACATTCCATCAAATGCTCCACATGATCGAAAGTCGCCTTTCTAACATGTATAATGTGGGTGACCGTGCTAAATATGGTTCGAAGATGTAGCTCACTAGGGTAGCTGTTTGGGCTGTTGGTTTGGCATGACCACAGGTTGAAAGCGCAAAAAAAAAGTGTGCCAAGCCTCTTCTCTGTCTTCGTTTTGCGCTTTCAACCTGTGTCGAAGATGTAGCGTATCACGATTATGCCAAGGGAGAGAGGCGAACATACAAAACAATGCTAGGGCGCCGTCACTTCAACAAGCTTTCATCAATTTCTATGCAGCAAATAATTGTGACGTTTAAGTAGCTGCGCCTAAACTTTCTATGTATTGAACGAATCTATATCTATAAGGAAACTACAAGTGTGGGAGAAACAGCTCACTCACGAAGATCCCGTGGCCATGCGGGAAGATTATGTCACCCATGACATAGAGCCCTTCTTCCTGTGAAACCTCCGCCAAGAATATCCATTCGTTTTTCGGAAACTAGGCGATCTAACATGTATTTACATGTCACAATAAGTGTGGCTGAACGAACACAGTGGTGACCTTGACAACCGTATCTTGTGTCGCTACACTAGGCCTCAGCTGGCATTGTACAATGCAGTGTAGTAAGGATGCTTCTGGTTGTTTCAGTTCCGCCTTCCCCCATGGGTGGTATGCTGCAGACCTCAAGGACCGAAACTATAGCTGCTTAATGGGCGCCGCATCTCTTGCGGTGGACTCGCCATTTATGGCCTCTACGTCAATGTTCGGTGCATGAGACTAACAGCAGCTTTGCTACCAGACATTTCGATGCACGATGGAAGGTACTGGAAGACAAAATGGAACCTCAAGCAACATAACCGCCTTAGGCTGCGCATTTATCGCTGTTAACGAATTACTGCAGCTGTTGTGCCTTTAATGTTCGCAGCTTGCGCTTGTTAATATCATAACCATTTGGGCTTGCTGATACCTAACTTTCGTCAGGCAGCTTATTAGCGACTTTTGTTGATCGACGTAGAAACATCGTTATGAAGTCAGCCAGCCTACGAGGTCTCAAGAGGCGGTATTAATTGCACCAAAGTGCGAGCTTTATGTTACACGTTAAGAGAGTGATTGCGAAGAATTGAAGGTAATTATTGGATATACACTTTCTGCATCTGCTAGAGGGCCAAGGAATTTCCTTATGTCGCAGCTCTACATAGGGGTGCACACAGGGGGGGCAGGGGGACGGTCCGCCCCCCCCCTAATCACCTAAGAGGGGGGGGGGGCGAAATCTGCCGTACATTGACCTTCTAGTCAGATAAGAGGGGTCGCAAAATCTGCCCCATACATTGACTTTGAAGGGGAGGGGGCGCTGCGACGACCCTTTGCCCCCCTAATGGGGAACCCTGCGCACGCCTATGCAGCTCTATAAGAGGGTTTCACTGTTTACTAACACAGGCCTGGACCGCTTCCGGGTTCCTGCGCTGGCGTAGGCTAACAGGATTGGCGGGGAACAAAAGCCTTGGCGAGTAGCCCGTAGAGTTTCAACACTTTTCTCCCTGTGTCTAGCAAAATATTTGAAATAAATATTCTTCTAAGCTACACACAACACTAAAAAGTTAGTCCTTAACTATAAGCGCCTTTCTTTTATGTGAAACTGGAAAAATAGTATTCCCTTACTCTGACAAATCTTAAAAAACGCTTTACACTTCGGTATTGCAGAATAATAAATGAGGTGACCGGAAGTTTCTTGGGGTACTCCACGTGCTCCTGCTATCGCAATCTTGAAACCGTCTATAGTGCTCAGCTATGATATGTACCAGGAATATTTACAGTCATTGCGAAAGTAGTTCACTTAGGGGTGGTGTTGACTTACCAACACTATGGCTATGGTAAGACCTACGTACTTACTGGCTACGATCATGGCTATGAGCGGCGCTGGCAAATACTCCCACGTTTAAATGCACAGATATACCAATGAAGTAGACGGGCGGACGATGGCTGCCGTAGCTCATTGGTGGAGCATCGGACGCGTTATTCGAAGGTTGCAGGTTCGGTCCCTGCGGCGGCAAGTTGTCTTTCCGTCCACTTGGATTTCTTCACATTCATATCGTAATTACTACAAATAAATCCCTTATACTTCCTTGGCTTGACTTTCTGTTAGTTCTCATGAACGTTCTGTCTAACGGAGAAAAACGAGCACTTGGGTTCCCTTCTTTGGTTCGCTTACTGACCAACTTACAGTTCGATCAAAGTTTGCGGAACGTATACAGTAAACCATGCGAAATAATTTCGCCACCGTATAAACAGAAGCATCCCAACATGTGCTTCCGTTAAATTACATTCGTCCTTCAGCGATTCCATTTATTTCTACAAAACGACATGTTATTTAATCTTCTTCAACGATTCCTCAAGTATTGTTCGGTCTTTTCTGCGCATATATAGGCAGGTCCGCTTCAGCTCGTTTGAGATTGGAACGGCGAGGAGTAGGGTTGCAACAGGTGGTGGCAGCTCTAAAGAGATCTGTGCGGCCGAACCTGTAGCATCCCAAAATGCTCCACAGCAGTTTCGTTCGAGCATACACGTTGTATATCTGTGTACGCCATCGAAATTGTGATCAGTGAGAACCGATAACGCCACCTCCGCGCTTTCTGCAAGCAAAACCCGGTTGCCGCGACAGCACTCGTGAAAATAATGGCGCGGTCCCGGCGCGCGCCGCTGCTTAGAACGGGAAAGTGCACGGCAGCGGGATGGATGCCCCGCGGCGCCTCCAACAGCGTTTGGAGGAAGAATCCCGCGCTCTCCGGCTGTCATCGCCACCCGCCGGAACAACGTCAGCGGAGCGCGCCGGCGATGGGCTTCCTTCCATTCAGGCGGCGGATACGGGCACTGTGTGCGGAGCTTCGCGCACGGTCCTCGAAACTCATTGGGACACGGGCACCTGCGCCTGTCCGGTCTTTCCAGCGGCTCTAAATTGTTTGCGACGGTCGAGCACAGCGCTGTACGACAGTGTGGCCGCACACTCGGCATATAAGTGCCGAGCGCGCTCGCAGCGTTGCGGGCGACGCGTGTCGTCGCGGAGTCCGCTCCTAATGAACGGAGCGGCGCGCCGAGAAGGAGCGGTTGAAGGAACGCCTCTAAGCGCTGACGCAAAGGGAGAGGCCGACACTCCAAAGAGGCGAATCCAACTGAGCTACGCTCTGCTTACACCTCCGCACAATTGCAATCGATGTATTCAAAACCAACTACCGTCAGCATTTATTGGAGAAAAAACGGAGATCGCCAACGTTTGTAAGTCTTCTACAGCTGTCCTTCATTAGAAAGACATGCTGACGTTTTCAGGCAACCCTGCAGCACGAAATTCATTCCATAGACCTGCACAAACCTCATTACGAAAAACCGCGCCAGAAGCAATTGTTTCGCGATAGCTCTATGTGCACCAGGGCGTATCATTCGGAGGCGACAACGCATGTGGCAATAGAGCATTCGTGATTTGCGCGACAGTGGTCAAGCCAAGTGGCGTTCTTGGCGGATTCGCTTCAGCTGTCTAAAACCTTCGACGGCATCGTTGTGAATGCGCACGTTCTGTACTTTTATTGTAAATACTTGTGTACACTCTAGTTCGCGCGCACTTCTCCTCGGACATGGAATGGCGCTGTCTAAGTCACACTTATATAGATTTGCTGATTGAATGGCTCGCATTGCGCCATTGTATGAAGCTGCTATCGTGGGGTTGCTGAGAGGGTCCAGAAATGATTGTACTATATAGCGCATGGACCTAATATGATGCATACCCAGTCTCATGCTCCGTGGGTCGGTGCTCTCGTCTTTTGTTAAAGATGGCGGTTACATCGGCTGATTGATCCCTTACACAACTGTGATTCAGAGTGCAGACACAGACGCTTCCTGACCCAATCAAAATTCCCTTCAAGATGTGGTTCTGGCGCAGGCACGAAAAGAACGTGTTTTTCACCTTGCGCCAGAACCACATGTAAAAGCAGCGCATCAACACATACTTGGCCCAACATCGCACGTGGCTGCATAACTCTCCTTTTGCAATCGCTCGATTTTCCTAGTCTAGAAGTGGTACAAGATAACTTTATGAATAGCGTATCTATATGCAACTTGACGGACTCGAAATAGTGTCAGCGGTATTGATCATGCGCTGAATCCAAACACTGCTTTATTTTGTAGCATTTTGTGTGTCTGTACTTTTCATTTTGCCGTTATCCTCGCCGCCTTATTTCAGACTCTCGCCTGCGTCCGTTGGCTGTGGGCTCTAATTTGGAAGGCAGAGGAAGCTGCTCCACAAGAATGCACTTCGCCCTCCTTTCCGCGCCGCCGCGCTGCAAGAGATGGTATCGTTAGAAGTCACATGGCACAAAAAAGAGACTCCCTAATCTGTCACCAGTCTACTCACAGCGATCACGCATTAAACCACGAACAGACACAACCGGCAATTATGGGTACAACGACAACCTGTAACACAAATCCATCCACCGCATTTTACGTACGCTAAAAGCGGATTAAGCGGGAGCTATTGATATTAATAAGCATGTACAGAAGGATTAGACATAATTAAAGAGATAGGAACTTTAATACGAGATGAGGTGAGCGGGGAGGCTTTGGGTCTCTGGGGTGTTTGCTAGTGAAAATGTTTGGGGAAATGACAGAGATAGGTATGAGGAGAAGGAAATGAAGTTAACAAGGACTACTTAGT
>NC_051176.1:187102056-187138180 GCF_013339695.2 Rhipicephalus sanguineus
CGAGCGCTTAACTAAGCGCACGTCGCCGATTTCGAACCACGGTATGAAAGCCTGGCGCCGACGGCTCGTGAGCGACAGAGCGCGCGCATCGAAAAAGAAGTATAAAAAGGCGCTGGGAGCGCGCCCGCGCGCCTCTTACCCTCTCCGCAGAAGACGCCACCGACACAGCCAACGAACGCAAAAGATCGGGATATTCGAGAAAGCAAAGCCGAGCCAGCGGCGCCGTCTGATGCCGCAGACGAATCGGGGAGAGGATCTCGCCCTTTCTCTAGCTTTCGCTGTGCTACGCACAGACGAATCATACGCACCTTCCCGAACCCAGGCACCCAGGCGCGAGCCGATACAGGCAATGCAAGGATGCAAGCGCAGCAAGCGCGCGGGCCAGAGTCAGTCAGTGAGGAGTTAGTCGAAGAAGTTATGTTGTTCTAGTGATAGCATCGTTCGCTTGGCCGCAGAAGACGTGTTGTTTGATGATCTAGTGCTGTGAGTTAAGTATCTAGAGATGACAGTGACAAGTTTTGAAGAAGGTCGCCGAGAAGACATGTGATGACCGACTGCGGAGGAGAACTAACGTCCGCGTGGAGTGAATCGTCATGCCGGTGAGCGTAACAAGATCCAGCTATGAGGTGCAGCTCGTGGTGAACATCCGCTTTATTTTGTCTACAAAGGTGACGTCTCAATCACTTCTTGTTCTTTCTGAAGTCAACCATTGCTGCATTTCTGTTTCTGTAAATAATAAATATAGAACTTAGCTTGTAATAGCGCGGTACATGTACCGCGCTAGTACAAGCTAAGTTCATGAATGAACAACTCGCCCGAACTACAACGCTTCTGAAATATAGAACGTTTGAGCGAAGTGCCCTGCGCGGCGGTCGAACCGAACCAACGCATGCTCAGGCTGATAACGTTGGTCGTCTACCAGTGTCAACATGATCGAGTGCACCCAGCGAGCACCGATATGGCAGAACGAAAGCATTACAACAAGAAGCGACGTGTTAATCCGCACAATGACGAAGCGGCTCGGCTTTGCCAACGAACAGCGGCGATTCATTGCTTCCGTCGCTCTTGCTCAGGAGGCCTTGCGGTAAGTGAGTAAAACCGTGTTCCGGGCGCGTTTTTGTAGGTGTTTGAGCACTCCACTCCACAACAATTGTTATTCGACGTCCCTTGAAGTTTCGGCCACCACACATACGACGAACGTTGCTTATTTCACTACGGAAACGTGAACAACGTGGAAACGCACGTACAACGACGTAGGAAACCACGGCGGCCGTCTGCTTGCTTTCCCGAGAGCAATGATTGAGTTCGCCGCCTATGGCGTTTCCGTCGGCGCGCACTAGGCGTATATGCACTATTTGCCGGTGGCGGTACTCAGAGATCGGTGTTACAGCGTGTTTTCGTTATTACTAGCGAGATGGCGCGAAGGGCTCGAAGAGCGCTTTTTAAGTCGCCGCTGTTGCGACAAGCGCCCGTGGTCGCCCGTGCGTGGTCGCCCGTGCGTGCGCCCGTGCGTGCGTGCGGTGGTTCGTACGTCTTGCGTTTAGAGCACGAAGGTCCCTTGGCTCACTGCAGCGGTCGCTTTTGCGAAAGGAGCGCGGTGCTCACGCAGAAATAAGTTACAAATGTGACAGTTCGCTCTCATACGGTGTATGTTTCGTTCCGTGCGTCCTTTCTGCTTGAGCAGCGCGTTGGAAGTTTCGAGCTGCTTGCCGTTCTTCGCGTGACATTACAATTTGTTGCTGTAGCATTCATTCCTTCGCCCTTGGGGCGAAAGAATGCACAACAAACGCTCAACTACGTCTGTGAAGACACGTTTCTCTTTCGTGTTATACCGATTCCTATGACAGAGGGATCAGCCATGTTTTAGGGGCGAAGCTCCTCTTAGTCTAACCTTGTCACGTCTCCGTTGTCCGGCGTAACCAGCTTTGCAAACTGCCCACTACTTCGTCTTTGCAAACATCCCACTACGACCCATCACCGATCCTTTGCAAACTGCCCACTACTTCGTCTTTGCAAACATCCCACTACGATCCATCACCGATCCATTACTTCACCGACCATAAATTGTTATAATGAAGGGGGAACGGAAGCCACCTTTGCAAACTGCCGACTACTTCGTCTTTGCAAACATCCCACTACGACCCACCACCGATCCATCACTTCACCGACCATAAAGCCGTTGTAATGAAGGGGCAACGGAAGCCACGTCTAGCTACCATTTACGATTAATGAAATTTCTTGTATAAATATATACAGTGTTTGTCACGTCTTTGATGATGTACTGGGCTATCGCTTTGATTACTGCTGGGCGAAACCACTGAAGATTTCACGGTGTAACCATGATTGCTTCAGGAGCTTCGCCCAAGCTCTTCATCATTCACCCGTGGATATGCTGTGAATTTTTTTTGTCTAGTTTTCTACCTTTTTCTCTCTTTTTTCCCCTTATTCTTTGTCCCGCCACGGTGGTCTAGTGGTTATGGCGCTTGACTGCTGACCCGGAGGTCGCGGGATCAAATACCGGCCGCGGCGGCTTCATTTTCGATGGAGGCGAAATTGTTTGAGGCCCGTGTACTTATATTTAGGTGCACGTTAAAGAACCCCAGGTGGTCGAAATTTCCGGGGTCCTCCACTACGGCGTCCGTCGTACTCATATCGTGGTTTTGGGACGTTAAACCCCAGATATTATTAATACCCTGCTTTTTTTCTATTTTTTTATATCTCTTTCATTATCTTTCTCTCTCTCTCTCTGTACTCGTTCTCTCGTCCATCAGAGTTATTGCATCCCACGCCGGACAAATCAGCGCACGTGTTCTGAGAGCGAAGAAGAAGATAAAGAAGACGATGATGAAGGAGAGGACTAAAAGAGCGCATACCGGTTCATGGTGACAACAGTTTTCTGGTGTCGCCACATGGCATAACGAAAAGCTTAAGAGCTCCGCTGTAAAAGTTTTGGCGATTTCCAATAGCAGTTCTCTTATGACAGTCGGAATACTCGATCGAGCTTTCGGATATCATCTGTAAATATGTCGCCGGAGAGCAAAGATGTTCCGCAGGGTACCGTTCCGAAACCTGTTGCCCATACGTAATACAAACATGTTCCTAAAATCGTACCAAGCTTCCTTTCTGTACATTTTATGGCAGCGAAACTCGCTCTCTCATAGTGTGCATAATCTTGCGTGTGGATTTTGCTTGAAGACGGAAGTGACGTATACTTTTCGTCTCGTTTCAGCCCACGGTGAACCCACGGAGCCCTCTTGCTGCATGCGGAGTGAATTCCGGCGCATCTGTGGAGCATGTTATCAAAGAGTGACCGCTACACAAAGAACAGCGCATTCAACTGTGTGATCGACTGAACATTCTCGGCGAACGACCGATCACGCTGAACAAAGTGCTCGGACCGTGGCCTCACACTGACAACCAGAGTCATGCAGTCAGCGCTGATTGCGATTTTTAGTGGACACAAATCTAGTGAACTCTCTGTAACTGGCACTACTGTGTCTCTCCATCATATTATCATGTTGATAGACAGATCTTATCATTTTGTGTGTAAGTGGTTGGAAACTATTTGTATAGGCTCTATCGATGGTAATCTGGGTGAGCACTTTATATGTTTTGGACTCTACAAACGGATACAATTCTTTGTACGCTGGCGATCGTATGTGTGCCCAGTGCTTTTGATTATTTCTTTTTCGTTTTCTTTGTATGTTAATTCAATGTTGATTTCATGATGTTGGGATAACCGGCTCTAACTCAGCCTACCTCTTTATGCTTTCACATCTAAATAAAAAACAAGAGAAAGAGAACAATCCGGCGTGGAGCAAGTTTATCCGTAACGACCAGTTAAAAGCGCGAACATGCAATGTGCGTTACCTGCACATTGCATCTAACTATACAGAGTGCGTCATGGTAACTCGGCGCTGGAGAAGTGTGCAAGCAAGTCCGAGATGCCCGCACGTATTGTCGTCGTGCGTGGCCCGAAGTACCGCAATGCGCATACATCCTGGGACGACATGAGCCGCGTTGCAATATCATAGGGTGTCCTAAATAATGTTTCACTCTGCAGCGCAAACACGACAGTAATCAGTGACAGTATAATACACGAAACACTTGAAGAACTCACAAAAGCAAGCCAGGCGAAACATGAAATAAAATTTCAGTGGATGCCTGTACTTTGTAACATTCCTGGTAACACAGCAGCCGATGAAGCGGCACGACAAGCACATCGTATAGATGTTCACATTGAAACAGCGCAATAGACATAGGACACAGAAAAGACTTGACAACACGAGCGCTGTGTGTTGACAACACGAGCGCCCTTTTGCTATAGATGTTATGGTTTCTCTACAGATTTCGAAAAATCAATTGCGCAGCATTATAAAGTCAACATCTTTCCATGAGTAAAAATGCTTGGTTTGACCAAAGTTTAAAGAGCTGTGATTTATGCCATATTGATCCGCTTATTGAATCCAAAATTACGCTAACTTTAGACAGATCTATGCAAACGCTCATTCGCCGGTTAAGCCTAGGCACTGCCTACACAACACATTTTTTTACACAGAAGTGGCAGAACTAAAACTCTCCGAATGCGAATGTGGATTTCTAGATTTGTAGACAAAGATGCACGCAACCTCCTCCTGGACTGCCCACATCACGACACACTGAGACGCCGCCTAAAATCAGAACTAATGGTATGAGACCGCAGACCGTTCAGCATAAAGAAACCTCTGGGCCCGTAGCAAACCAGAGCTTTACAAACGTACGCTTTAAAACTGTTAAAACGCTTTCTTGAAGACAGTGACATTACTGGTAATTATTAAGGTATTTTTTTCCTATTGCATCAGGCCTCTTATTATTTGTATGTCCTGGTGTCCATGATGTGTTGACTGTTATGTTGCCCATATGTGCACAGTCATCCTCATGATGACCAGGGATATTATTAGAGATAGTATTAATTCCATTTCAGACATTTTCTTTTACGTTTGAATGGTGTTTTTTATATGTGTGTTTGTGTATATTTACGTTGCGCATGTGTCTTTTTACTATTTCACTATTTCCTACTGTTTGTTTGCTTATTTTTTGTGTTGCATGCTCGATCTATTCAAGAGCTAAGGAGTACACGGTGCCTTATTTGTGCGCCAACATCTCATTTACATGATATGAATAAAAAAATTGACAAGCTGCAACGCAATGATGGTGTGGGAAGATTCTTTTTGTAGAAGTCGGCCGACATACAAACTTTCACAGCAATGCATGTCTGTCATAAAATACAGAACTCAGGCTCTTTAGTAGACTCCTCATGTTAATATTTGAGAAATTGGAGATTTAATCTGTCATGCGATATGCTGCTTATATCAGCCGGGCCGTTGGTCAACCACAAAGGCTACCGAGACGGCTGACAGATCAGCCAGCCTCACGGCGCTTTAAGATCACCGTAAAACACTCTCGTGGTAGACCTTGAAGATGTGAAGAACAACACCCCAGCATTTGTTTTTTTCATTACTTGTATTTAAGGAGATATTTCTGTGAGCAGGTTGCAATGGCCAAGGGCTCGATAGGAGATCTACAATCTTCATGACATAACGGAAGACACCCGGCTATTCCATACACGTGCCAAGGAGCAGGGGAAAGATACTACAAAAGGCGCGGAGGTTAACGAGTATATGCGAAGAATCAAGAAGTACACAACCACGCTCCGAGCGGTACTGACTGGCCCGTGGAACCGGCTTGATTTTTTACCCGGTAATTAAGACGAAATGGCTTGCGCATATGGAGTATGCCTGCCTCTACTAACGTTGGCCGTTAAGCTGTGCAAAAATCTTAATTGAGGTTTGTAAAGCCCCCAAGGAAGATAATTTCTGAAGCAGTTTATTTGCAGATGTTCTGTGGATTCTACAGATGCCGTCGTGAAACGGAAATAAATCTCTTTTCTGTCATATGGAGGACGTTGTGGTCCAGATTGGTAAAAGAAGTTTCGTTCTGTTTAAATTATAACGGAAGTAATACCTGTGATACGTATTGCGGGAAAAAGACTGCTCACTCACTGAAGCAAAGGAAAATAGAGGGACGGCGCATCGCGGATATTGGGAGTAGTTTCTAGTGCATCCTTTAAATTCAAAACACCACCGACGTAGCGTTCTACCGTTCCACCGCAATGATGCTTTAAAAGGTGCCCGGTAGTCGTTGCGATATAAGCAACTGAAATATCCCGAACCACGGTGCTGGTAGAAGAGCTACGCTTCCCGCATCATCGGCCATCGCCTTTGAGCGACTTTCGATCATTTCTTGCCTTCTCCTAAATTCCAGCCGATGACCACTTCCTTTAATGTAAGGAGCACTGCCTTTTCTGTTTTATGTCTGCAATTGTTCCACAGTGCGCGGAGCTGTCCGAGAGGTGGTTTTTGTGCGCTATGCATTTCACGAAAATCCGTAAGTCCAGATAGCGCAGGATGGACGGAAGGCGACAAAAGCGCAAAAACAGGAGCGGCTCTTCAGCATATTCTAGCTTCTAGAATATGTTGAAAGCAGAACGACGTGATACTGCAGCGCAAAAATCCAGAAAAAGACTAACTCTCCACTGGACCACTCTTCTGTCACTTAATCTAGCTTTTTGAGATTTTTGCGCTAACAATACCATGTCGTCCAGGAAGCACTAACTCGTCCAAGGAAAACTCATTCTGATTTTGAAGGAAGTTCGTAGTAAAGGTAATTTACATAAATTAAAATGCACAAACGTTCAAGCTTTCACGCAGGAGTTCGACACCTGCTCAGAACTTTTGGTTTGAAACGGATCATGTACCTTCGGACGTCCAGTTTGCTCTGAAGAACTACTTCAGTTGACTCTATCGGAAACGGTGACGTGGCATATCATCTTTGTGGACTTTCGTGTCATCTGGTGGGCAGTAAAGACTTTTGCGATATCTTACCTTATGGTTAGCTTCTAGATATGCGTTGAAAAAGAGCACCTTCTTCGAGTACTTTTTTCGCCTTCCGACATCCTGCACCATCTGAATTTGTGGATCGATATCAACTAGCTCGATGGCAGGGCTTGCTCACGAAAATCGTCGAACTGCATACGCACTGCTGCCGACTACTTGTCTGCTGCAAGTACTGTGACGCAAGCACTGTCACGACGAAGAACCCCACACGTTTGAGGTGTGGGCCGCTCCACTCTTAGAAGACAAGACAAGCGAGTTATTTTTTATTAATATTTAAGCAGTTTTGAGAGCTTACATCATTGTATAATGCTATGCCCGCACGATCACCACCGGGGTACAAAATGTATGTCCTCTGTCTTCGTCAAATATCCCAGGTACAAGTATACCGGAGACTAGGCGTATATGGCAGTACAGAGATAAAATGTGCCAAGACGAAAAAGCCGCAAAAAAAAAACTAGGTTGCTTCGCTCACGCAATTGTATGTAGTACATGCACTGTGCCCACGTAAGAAGTGTTAGCGGCGAGGCGTAGGAAAGACAGCCAAAAAAAAAAAAAAGCTTCTTTTCGTACTTAGAAGATGTCGGGACGAGAATATCCTGCTGGCAGAACAGTAAGTATACTGCCGGCCATCATTGTTGGCGTTTCCCCTACGAGGACTACAACGAAAGTGGGTCGCACAGACGGGAAAATTTATTGCGTTTAGGGGAGCGTTGGAAGGCAAAGACGCACGGAAAGCTTTACGCCTACGTTGCGGAAGTACTATCTCTTCTGCGCCTTGAACTGGCAAATATATGAGGCGCGTAGCTCTACGACGCGCCTATTTCAATAAGTTAGTAGACTCTTCTGGACAGAGCGCTCCCGTAATGCTAGCACCACTTGCCTCTCTGCCGTAACTGGAAGATCTTGCGTTCAGTGTGTTGTTTGCGTTTGTGAGTGGTTAAGGTCTACTCGTCTGAGCAAAACATAGAAAAAGCATCAAGATGGCTGTTTAGCTTTTTTTTTTTCCTCCATGGGGTTTTCTCGCGTTTGTATAATGTTCGCAGGCATTCGAAGCCGCATTTGTCAAGCCACCGCAGAATTTATTATTTTACAGCTATTTATGAGGGAGTAGTTAGTGTCACATTGTACTTTCCGCGAATTTTTAAGGCCTCACCCTACACGTCTTCAGAAAATAATTACAAGTGTCCCAGAAAATGGTAATGAATACCTTATCAGATAGAAATGCGTGGTACAGTTTTATATATTACACTGTGAAATTTTTCATTCACTCAAATACCACTAATGTTTGTCACCAGAATTACGCAGTTATGCAGAATATTCTACTGCACTTGAAGCACATTGGTGACTTTACAGCTTACTGCGTAGTGTATACCGCCGTTAAATTTAGACGTCTCTTCGGCAATTGTTACGCTTTGAAATTGGAAGACCTCTTATCCTTGTGCGAATAAAAGGTTTCTCTCTCTCTCCGAGCCTAGACACGTTTTTCTCATTATAAACGTGGTGACATGGAGAAGTCGAGGGCTCTCAGAGGAGGAAATTCTTTAGATTGTTTTTAACAGGCATGTTGAAAGCACCGTCTTGACGACTAGGATTTTTCACTGAACATAGATGGCTGTGCAAGCACCGACAGTACCTGACAGTGATAGTGAAGATGATGTTAACTCACGAGCACAGCCCATGCGAAAACCATGGGTGTGCATTCCTTTCGACATTCATGTTTCGAAGTGCTGATCGAACCTGCAACATCCAAGTGAAGTGAACTGCGTGCGCCTAAACTCTGAGCATGTCTGTTTGATTGCATGACTGTGATCCAAGCACTACTGAGTGGGATGTTGAACGCCACAAAGATGTGCTTGAGTTCTGTTGAAGAAATAACTCCGCGTTCCTGACCGTGCAAGTAATGATGACGGCCCAACATTAGGGGTGTGCGAATATTCGAAAATTTCGAATAACGAATCGAATAGTGTATGTTAGGAATACCGAATATTTTTCGAATAATTAGCGCCGAAGAAAAAACCTCAAGGGAACGAAACATTTGAACAGAGAGGGGAAACGTTTCTTGTTTTAATAATCGAATTACCAAGATGCATGCAGCCCAAGCTTTCACGGGACTATCAATGCTATCTTGATTACAGGAGGAAGGCGTTTTTGCTTAAGACTCCAGTGTCGCCGAAGCGACAGTGTCATCAATGCACTATCTTCATTGTGACATTCATGATGATATTTATTCATGAATCATGTTTGATATTTATATATATCAGTTAAATAAAAGGTGGCACTTTATACATATCAGTTAAATAAGACTATCAGTTAAATAAAAGGTGACACTTTGACAACAGCTTTTAAATAAAAAAGCTGTTGTCAAAGTGCCACCTTGAATATTAGAGTCACTCCTGCATTTGAACCTGCATTTACAAAATATTTCTAAGGCTATAGTTGCTACTGAAAGCGAAGCGAGCTTGCCTCAGTTTACAAAATTGTGGTATTTCTGTCGCCTAAAAGTAATCGTAATTTTCCTTTGTGAAAGCCAGCGAATATTTGTTTCAAATAAAATGTTATGGAATTCTTGGGCCCTTTCGGAAATGGGTACCTAAGCATTCTAGGGCTGCTTCGAAAATGGTTGTCTTACTATTCGAAAACTGTTCGAATAGTATTCGATTTGTATTCGTATTCGATTCTTCATCATCACTATTCGATTCGTATATTCGATTCGCTTCTAAAATTCACTATTCGCACACTCTTACCCAGCATGCTTAGAAACTATCGTCACGTTAAACGTGCGGTCCCCTGCAGCAATGGTGGCGTTACTCGCTAGAGACATATTACTGCGGCAAATCCGACAGGCAGGCTCGGTACGAACCTCGGAGTGTCGTTCATTCCATACGCCACATCTAGTTCACGCAGTTTTCTGTAGCACACATATGATTTCGCCGTGCATTGTTGATGAAATGTCACGGAGCTGAAATAGAACCTTTCACATCGCGGCAAAAATGAGGTGGCGAGCATTTGGCACTTCCCATGATTTGAACAAGTATTTTGGTCTGATATACATTTCAGTGCTCCTCTTTTTGTGTGCTCTGGTGAAAGCGGGACGGGCGTGCGTCCGCACGTCCCATCTGTCCCTGTGCCAGCAGACGGGTTGACCCACCCACGGCATGCATCTTGAATCGCACAACGCGTTACCTATTGTTCGTGGGCATTGCGAATAGATCTTGTCCGGATAAGAGGCAAAGCGGCCAAAAGCTTAGCAGAAGATGCGACGAACGGGCGCAGCTCGCCGACGCGAACCTTTGTGGGCAAAGTTACATGCTGCAGCATCGCTACATGCTGCAAAACAATTTGCACCTATGCCCCGCGCTAAAGCTGCTATTGGCGACGGAGTCGCTGAGCCTGTGAACCGTGCATTTGGTACTCTGTTATAAAGTCGCTTCAGTGCCTTATGGCAGCCAATTTTTCTGCTTTTTGTTATCTTTATTTGAGCCTTTTGCGCGTTAAGCATTTGTTTTATCGACGTCTTTTTCACTAGGTTAGCAGTTTGACAAGCGGTTGCAATGGTTTCAGAAAGCGTGGTGGCAATGTTTAAAGATTACTAATCGTTTTTGAGGGAGTGTTGCTTTCATTTGTTCACTATTTGTTATATTCGTGCTTCCTATCCTCCTCATGACTCTTAGTTTTCATTCCTGCGTTGCCTTCCGCATCGCATCGCGTCTTGATGTAACAGATGGCTTAATTCACCATTTATTGCTCATTAAGTGTAATTGCTATCAAATATTGCTGCAATTCAAGCCGAAACCAAAACGCCGAGCTCTATAAAGATCTAATTCCTTCGAAGCTGCTAGCGAAGCGCGAAAAAAAAAAAGGCAATGACATCAGTTTTGAAACCAGCACCTGGGCATCGTTTATTGAAACAGCATCAGCGTCATGTAAGACTACAACGTGATCAGAGCTGATCTGGTTGGGACGGAGCTCGAAAACATATCGGCTCAAAGTTCTGGCATATGTAACGGACCGCGTGCGCCCGCTAAACTGGCACTTCTAATACCTGTGTACGACGATGCGCTGTGCTTCCCAATTCGCATAAGCCGATTGACATCGTTTGCAGGTTGGAACGAGGTTTGCATCATGCTGTTACGCAACACCGTGAGCCCTTGCTGAGCGAAACGCGACAGATTTTTAAGCAAAAACAAATTTTTTACCTTTTCAACGTTAATTCCTTTCAAGAATGGCGATGTCACTTCCATAATTCCCGCCGTCGTACTAAACAAAGTGCCGTAAATATTCTCAAGCACGTGCTAGTGTTCTCTTTCGTGGGAGTGGAAAGGGGGAAGGGTGAAGGCTCTTACACAACGGTCCTACTTGTTCTTACGAAAATCTTGAGCCTCGCCTTTTATGTTAAGAGGTTTGTTCGATCGGTAATGCAACAAGATTACGCGCACGGCAAAGTGACAGAAAACAGTAATATGGAATATTTACACAGATAATGCAACACCTGACATCATTAGAAACGCCATCTGAAGCGTTGTTTATCCATGAACGCCACTGTGCACATATAGTGAGTCAACCGAGTGTATCTGGCTAGACGGGCAGCTGACGCCACGTGATAGCGCATGCTTGCGTGAGAAATGCAACCTCCGCGAAATCCTGCGTCACACGCTGTCAAAGATGCCACTTCGGTGGTTTCTCTCCATAACACGACTTGTGCATTATACGTCGTTTTGACAGCTGCAGACCGCCCAGTCGTGTACGAGGCCAGCGCTGCTTAACAGCGCTGCCGAACAGCGCCTATAACCAGCGCCGCTGCAAAGAGCCCATGCTTGGCAGAACACGATTGTATAATGAGCGAAGCGCGCGGCGTGCTCAATTAGCGAGACATTAGCGGTTGCGCCACCCGTACTTTCGATCTTTGGAGAAAGCTCCTCGGGTCTGGCTTCATGTGTACAGGATGCTTCAGCCTTCAAAGGTACTCTGACTGGCTCCAGCAAGCAACCCACGTCACCTCTCTATTTGGAATTAAATCCCTGTCAAACCAACTAAGCTGCCTGTGTGAAGTTCGTGTTAAAAGCACTGCAGCTGGGGATCGAATCGTAAAACAGGCACCTGCTACAGTTAGCGTTGTATACTTTATGCATTAAATCACGTCAATTTCTAAGGAGATCTGAGACCGACGTGCATCCTGCAAAGAACATTCTGATCCCTGCATTATCGTAATTGCGCAACGGAGTAGCTTCTAGAACATACCTCCGCGGGAGAAGAGCTGAGTCTTACAATACGTATTTCACACTCTTTGCACATGATCTTCTCTAATAAACCCACCAATTGAGATGAATAACAGACACTGAGCTGAAAAAAAAAAAAAAACTGCTCGTTCTAACTTGTAGTTGCAGTTGCTAAAACATTGCGCCAGTACTGTGAACAATACTTCACAATATCTTTTTTTTCTATTGCGACATGCACTTCTATATTCTATATCAGATGATTGCGAGTCATTCTGCGAAGAATTATTCTTAATTTATGCTACGGCCTCATCTAATGTAACTAATTTAAATGTGCCCAGCAACACTTTTTCAGCATGGTCAGAAAACGCTGCCGATCTGCAGTCCAGACTCCTGAGAACACGGGAGCCAAACATGATAGCGCAGCATGCGACCTGGAATTTACAGTTACTTCTCAAAGTCAGCTAGAAATCGTTTCCTCTTCCCTCGACAAATGAGGCCTTAAACCCAAATGACCACACCGTAAACCCAAAGTCCACGGACATTGCTTGATTTGAGCATGGTGAGCTGCACAGTTACCGTGGCCGCCGCGGGATGCCGCCACGTGTCCGCACGCTCGCTCGCGATCACCCTAAATGTAAGCCGCGCGTTCTAAGGAGGAAAGAAAAGAAAGTGCTCAAGATCATGACGCGCACTGCCGAAGGGACGCATTATTCTTGCGCCCTTGTCATCCCCCTCTCTGCGTAGCTTTAAGCGCGCTGACTAGTACTAAAGGAGAGAGAAAGGACTTGAAGCGTGTGGCAAATATCTGTAACTCCACTCGTGCTTGACGGATTCTAAAAGTTTGCGGCAGTAGATTCGTGAGGCAATAAGCCCTTTTAATGAATGCATTCGACGATTACTTGGAAGAGTGTTGCATAGTCCCTTTAAATAACTTGGACGAAAAATGATTTGATACCATGGGCGCCATTCGTCCGTCAATCTATCTATATATCCTTCGCTCATTATAGTTATCAGATATATCTTCTGTGAAATCTAGTTGCGTAATTCCAAAGAGCGCAATAAGTAACCGTGCAAAGCAGTGGTTCTCAGCCGTCGATGTGTCGGGGAACCGTTGTGGACTGATCGAAGTGTTGGCGGACCCCTTTGTGTGACGAACCGGGGGGAGGAGCTGGAAACGCGCTCGGTACCGAATTAAAAGGAAGACAGAACACGCGAAAAAAAAAGCCGGCAGATCCCACGCATTGTGGGAATCGATGTAATGCGAAGCAGCCAGCAAAGAGCTGCATTCATCGTCTTGTATGTCACTAAGGAAAATGCGTGTCATGGTTTTCATGTTAACTCCTATTATTTATGTTCGTCACACAGTAACGTCGCGCAATACCAACTTCGGGGTAGATCAAGCTAGCGAAACGGCCGCCAGCGCACCATGAGCGTGGTACGTAAGTCATGCTGTACATGACATGCGTGTCCTGATTCTCATGTTAACTCGTGTTATGTTCGTCACACAGTCACGTCGCAAGATACCAATTTTGGTGTATATCAAGCTAGCGAAACGGCCGCTAGCGCCCCATTAGCTTGGCACGTAAGTCATGCTGTACATGACATGCGTGTCATGATTTTCATGTTAACTCGTCTTATTTATATTCGTCACACAGTCACGTCGGAAGATACTAATCTTGGTGTATATCAAGCTAGCGAAACGGCCGCCAGCGCACCATGAGCGTGGCACGTAAGTCATGCTGTACATGACATGCGTGTCATGATTTTCATGTTAAATCGTGTTTTTATGTTCCTCACACAGTCACGTTGCACAATACCGATTTCGGGATAGATCAAGCTAGCGAAACGGCCGCCAGCGCCCCATGAGCTTGGCACGTAAGTCATGCTGTACATGACATGCGTGTCATGATTTTCATGTTAACTCGTGTCATTTATGTTAGTCACACAGTCACGTCGCAAGATCCCAATTTTGGTGTATATCAAGCTAGCGAAACGGGCACCAGCGCACCATGAGCGTGGCATGTAAATCATGCTGTACATGACATGCGTGTCATGATTTTCATGTTATGACTTGTCAATTATGTTCGTCATACAGTCATGTTACGCCATACCAATTTTGGTGTACATTCGATTAACCAAGCGACCAGGAGAGCACAAAGTCGTAGGCGGCTAGATAGATAGATAGATAGATAGATAGATAGATAGATAGATAGATAGATAGATAGATAGATAGATAGATAGATAGATAGATAGATAGATAGATAGATAGATAGATACGCTCAAAGTCGCAGAAGTTCACTAAGAAATGCTTCGCATTAAAAAAAAATGCAGCGCTGATGTAGTAGGCTTAGTTTTTATTTGAGGCGTTGGGGCAGCCAAGGTGATCTTGTTCAGAATGTTGCTGCAGTTCCTGGAGCAGGACCTGGAACTGGGAATAGGTCAAAACTCGCCTCCAAAAACTTTTTTTTTTTCGCAGGCGATGGCGTCGCGGAACCCATAAAACCCCATTAGAGAACCACTGGTGTAAAGAAAGCTACACACCTGAGCAATATGAAGTGGCAGAAATTTCTCAACGAATGCACACTTAAATACAATCTTTTTTTAAAATACATACTCGACACGTAAAAATTCATAAGGACAATGAGGAGGCAGTTTTTGCTACAAACTATTCGCTCGATATTATACATCAATTTTGGGCCGTTACCAAGAGCCACGAATACTTTGCACCAAGGAAGTGATCGCTTTTTCTAATACAAATGAACGTGTTCATTCGCAAAAGAAAAAAAGGAAAAAAGATCAATGTTCTTGTATTGGTTCGTTGGTTATAACTTTATTTAGGCTCAGGTCTCCCACGATGGGATACTTGAACCGGTTCATGTGAGTGAGTAAAAACTTCATTGAACATGTCCGGTGGTTTTGAGCGGGGTGGGGCTACAAGCACCCCGGCCTGTACAGGTGACGACCTCGAGTCCTTAGCTAAAATATTTATCGCCGTGAAAAAATTCCCGAGTTTTTTATGCAGCTAGTCTATTTGGCGGCTTCTGACTACTGTTTGGAAAGTCTTGTCGCTGTTTATTGCATGTGCTCCCGTCGAGTAGGCTCAATCAACAGACGCTCGTACATGAAGAGATAGGTTGCATCAGAAGGAATTGGCTGCCGTTTGGAAGTGTGATCAATCAGATTAGTTCAAGGAACCGCTCGCGTTGAGAATAGCAGGCTTTACAATGATATGCTCGCGGCGACCTGGGTGGTAAGGCAATTATGGAGATCTATAATAGATCCTAATACCTACTCAATCAATGGGATACATTTTGCAAGTCTTCGATTGTCTCAGTGACCATTGAACATGCTAGAAACTGTCAGCGAATGTGAACGTAGGCTTTGAGAGTATGGTGTATCAGCGTCTGGACCAGTGAGCGAAGGCGAATTTGACGACGTGGTGACTCTCGGCGCGGTACCCAGGCAGTCTCCTCGCAGTCAAGCGGCACGTGTTAGAAAATGCAATAAATCCAATGCGATATTGGCAACGGGCAAAAGAGATCCGACGAAGCAAACATTCTTCCAAGGCGCAACCCCAAATTTTTTGAAGTGTCATCTATTGTCATTTGCATTACGTGAGGCTGTATGTCGAGAGCACGGCGAATTCCAGACTCAAAGCTTAATCAAGTAAATCTCTGCCTCTGACTCGGCTACGCTTGCAGACGTTGTGAGAAAAGATCACTACGTAGCAAGGGAATTATGTTGCCCGCTACGAATCGATTTGGGCACAAATTTTAAAGGAACTGTTCAAGCGTTAAATATTCGCAAATGAAACACGTCTGGTCAATCTTTCTTTCTTTCTTTCTTTCTTTCTTTCTTTCTTTCTTTCTTTCTTTCTTTCTTTCTTTCTTTCTTTCTTTCTTTCTTTCTTTCTTTCTTTCTTTCTTTCTTTCTTTCTTTCTTTTGCATTGCGCAATGCTTCCTCCTAACGTAAGCGTTCAGTTTTATTAGAGACTTTTAGCTTGTACGTATACTTCTTTACGTTACCGTGTTACCGGATACCGAATGGAATCTGCGCCTGCGCGAACCTTTACGGAACGCAAACTACTCGCCTGGGTAGGCTTTACGTTTACGGCCCTACCTCGCAAATCCACCGTCGTTCGTGGCTACTCGCGATAGCCGCTTTGCGTAGACTCCAGCCACCGAGCAAAATAAGCCGAAGTGCGAGCGCCAATTGCGATCACCTTGTTTCAGCCGGATTTCCGAGGCTAGAGCGACCTAGAGCAGCCTAGAGTACCGAATCCGTAAGCGTGAGAAGCCTAAAGCCTCTGACAGGCTGGATAGGTGGTGCCATATAGCGGGGCCAAGGTGAACCAGGCAAGCACAAAATTGTTATTGCAGAAACATCGGGGATTCTACTCCCAATGTAAATGCCTTGCAGCGGCATAATTACGAATGAGTTGCCTTTTTAATCATTTTTTCCCTCACAAACACTAAGCTAAAACAAACGTGTTCACGACTATGGTTGCACGAAGCGTCACAAGATGTCGACACCATCGTCCGGTAACATTACTACACCCCTTAGCGCATACCGGGATACTGCACACGCTAAAGACCAGGGTGTCGGAACGAAATGTTTTTCGTTTCGGTTTTAGTTTCGTTCCACCGCAAAAAGTTCTGTTCCGTTTCTGTTCCCGAAACGAAAAAAAAAAATGTTCCATAACGGTTCGTAACGGGGTTTTTTTTTGTAATGAAAAATTTGAAGTTAAGGTAATCATAAAAACATTCGATTTGAGATGTAGCTACTTGTCCTCCTCTTACGAAAGTGGCAGAATGGTAAAACACGTTCTTCCCACGTTCTTCAGAGAGGAAGTAACAGTACCACGAATTGCAACAACTAGCACAAACCAGTAGTGCCCTTCAAAGTCATGGTATTTATTTTCTCAACAGTCAATTACTGATTTTTTGTAGTTGGCTCAATGCTTTGTGTCATGGAAGTAAGCACGATCTCAGAAGCAGCACGTCATTGAGCGTACCCTCTGATGTACGAGGCCGCTGTTATCATAAAAAAAATTCGCCAGGCCTGAGCGGAACACGCAGCACAGTCACAGCGAAAGCTGGAAGAGCGGCCTTTCTAGAGCCCGGTGTAGACTCTCTTCGGACAACTAATACAAGTACATATGCGAGGTACTCACTACGCCATAAATCTCCGTAATTTTTCTGAAGTAGCGAAGCAGCCACTGTGACATTTTTCGTCATTTTTCGGAGAATCGTGGTACCCGCTATACATCTGTATGGCATTATGTGTACTTTGTGCTGTGGCTGATGACGATGAAGAATTATGGCTGAGCCTTCGTAACGGGTTGAAAGCATTCAACGACCGACTCGTTGCGCAAATCGCATTGTCTGACGCCAGGTTGTTATTTTACTCTTCTGTTACGCTATATTACATATGTTAACCTGATTCCTTGCCCAACATGACGCCTGTATAGAGTATTTTTGCGAAGGAAGTTACGTTACAAGCACCAGCATGGCACTGTGGTGGAATACTCGACTGCACGAAGCGTCACAAGATGTCGACACCATCGTCCGGTAACATTACTACACCCCTTAGCGCATACCGGGATACTGCACACGCTAAAAACCAGGGTGTCGGAACGAAATGTTTTTCGTTTGGGCGTAGGTTATAAATCCCATCCGATCATAGAAATTTGTTTCTCATTTCATTTTAAATGCGGATCATTTCTTAGCGAACCTTTGGTACTTTGAGCGTTTCTTTCTACGTATCTATCTATCTATTTATCTAGCCGCCTACGTCTGGGTGCTCTCGTGATCGCCTCCTTAACTTGGTGTAGACCAAAATTGGCATGGGAGGGTAAGATGATTTGACGAATATGGCTGTTGGGTCATGACATCAATAACGTGGAAATCCTGTCGGGTACGCCGTCAAACCCTTTCCTCCAGACACGTGTGGCACGTACCCGTTTACCACGGGCCGCGGTATGCGGGTATGCGCCACAGGTGATTGACAGTTTATATCTTCCCAGGAACAGCGAGAACATAAATTGGTAATTTAAATGCGAGAGCGTAAAGAAAAACTGACATCGGCAGCGTTGACCCGACGAGCGCAAAGAAGAAAAATCAAGATCCCAGCAGGAATCGAACCCAAGCATTCTGAGTGGCAGTCGGGTATTTTACCACAGAGCTATGCCACGTCTTGGAACTGCTTTGGAAAAAGACCCTATCGCAGGCGTAATGTCGGTGCAGCGTCAATTCTGACTACAGTGCTGGCTATCTAATTTTATAAAAGAACAATAAACATTATATATGTACTCCTATGATACGGGTGTAATGCGGGTTAACGTATATTGTGGTTACAGTGTTGGCTCCGCTTTCATAGAAGTCTAATAAACATTACATTTGCATTGCTATGATTCCGCAAGCTATATTCAAGCGTTGCTCGACCCCGGAGGAATACGCCAACGAAAGTTACGTATGATATTCGCATCATCGCACCGTAAAGTGCCCTTCATTTCGATAATACTCACGACTGTGCTCCTAAAGTTACCCGTTAAACGCAAGTGTAGTTGCCGTGCCTGGTAAGGCCGGAATGTGCACACAACTACTACGCTTACAAAAACACGTCGGTCCACCTCGTAACGCTTGGATCAAAGCCAAAAAATGCAGCATAGACAACTACTCGCTGATTGCTTCGCATAAAACCGATTCGCACCCAAGACGTGGGATCTGCCAAGTTTTTTTCTTGTTCCACGCGATAGCTGTTAACACCGGCGGCGGCGCGGACAACTATGGCGCCAAAATCGGCTGTTGTGATCTCATAACATCTTTCGCTGTAACAAACTTCACCGCCGACAATGCCCTCTCCACGCTGGCCTACGTGACAGGCACGCAAAAGTCGACTTGCGCTAATATAAACATCATGGTTGCCACTGTTTTTGTTTTTCGGACAATTTGAACATATCTTTACTTTGGAATTCCTGCTTGAGGTACGCGCTAATGCTGTACCCTGAGATATGCATAATCGCTCACGTTGCATGAGCTCAGTTGTTCCGGATTGCCAAGTTTTCTCGTGAACCGAAAAACGATCTAAAAAATTTCGGTTTCACTCCAGAACAAAATAATAGAAAGCGTTTCGGTTACGTTTTCGTTCCGGTCAAAAATATCGTTTTTTTTTCGTTTTTGGTTTTCGTTCCGTTCCGTTCCGACACTCTGCTAAAAAGCTCTCATGAATTACCATTATTATGTAAATTAAATGTAGTTTAAGTGCAGTTATCATCACCATGGTTTGCGCAGACGTAAAGGTATACGTTTTCGTACGTAAACGTTAACGTATGGCGAGCTAAAACTTTCCTAAAACATGCGTTCCGGTAACACGGTAAACGCAATCCTGTATTCCGGTAACGTTCAAAAGTATGCGTACAAGCTAAAAGTCCCTATTATAGGTAGGCGCCGTCCCCGGAACGCTATTTTCGGGCTGAATCGGCATGGCGTCTTTCATGTTCATTCCAACGTTCGCCAGCCTCTAGAACGGCCCAACGAAAGGACCATCACGCAATCACGAAAACGCGGGTTAGGAATTCAATTTTCTCCAAGTTGGAATTTTCCTGAAATGTGCAATTCCTGATATTGACCTTACGCGCTGTCCAGCAGATAGCTTTTAGTTCATCAGCACGAAATATTTCAATGAAGTGCCCGTAGCAAGTGTACTGCTTCCCAATTGTTTTCTGCATCGTCGGTAGAACGCATTCGTATGCTTCAGCCCAGTCCACATTGGGCAAGCATGGGTGCCCGGTCTAGTCTTCAAGGCACTCCCTTTCGGACCGGGGCAACCCGGGTTCAAACCCCAGCCCCGTAAAGAAAATTTATTTAGTTTTGTACCTTGTTTCTTCGGTGCGCGCCAGCTGCGGGTGAGGAGGGCTTTTTGGAACAGCATCACCAGTTTCACAGGTCAGGCAATTCAAGCTTGGCTTGAAAAAGTAATTACAAAGGCAAATTCTGACTTATGAGGATTTGCGGACACATTTCCTGACTGTGTTAAGGCCAGAGCCTTAGATACCTCATTAAACTGTTCCGATACTTATCGGAACAGTTGCGCCTTCCGAGTGGAATTTCAATGATTCCATAAATTTTTCCTATTTTTTGTTCGGTGTCCCTTTAAAAAACGGGAGGGTTGGGGGAGGGAATGAAAAGGAATGAGGAATATCCGCTGTAATTGCTTAACTCGAACAGCGGACACCTGAACAGCGGACATCAGGGAATGAGGGAGGAGTAAAATTTATAAAGAAAGGGAGCGGATACAGGGGAGCTATCGTTCTTGTGAGCGCTTCTACTAGCAGACCTTTTCAACCGAACGAGGGAGCTCCTTCATTGTGGGCCCCCGAACGTGCATTTTGTGGGGGTCACGCATGTTAACAATAGCTTAGAGGGGATTATCACGGCACTAAGGGAGCCTTCGCTGGAAAGCACTTGGCTGGTGAGTCAGTTCTGTGTACTCCCTCTGCCGGCTGTTTACATAATGATCTGATTGGGTTCGGCCGATCTCGGTGCTCTCTGAAACCGCAACTGCGACTGAGCGCTATAAAGACGTCTCCACTGCTTCAGCAACTGCTTCAGAAAACGAGAGAGAGAGAGAGAGAGAGAGATAATAAAACGAGAGAAAGGCAGGGAGGTTAACCAGAATTGTAGCATCCGGTTTGCTACCCTACACTAAGGGGAGGGGGAAAGGGAGAGAAAGATGGAAAGGACAGCGGAGAGAAGAGCAGGCGCGCGACAAAAAAATATAAACAAAAGGAGGCTGTAGAGCGGGAGTACTAAAGTCTATTCAATAGGCCACTGGCACGCAAAAAGTTCAGTAAGGCCTTAAACGATTTTCGCTGTGCAGACAGTTCAGGTCGGCATTCCAGCACTGACTGTTCCGACAGGGGTCTGTCGTCAAGGCGGGCCAACGCAGCAGCTAGCGACAGTCTGTGCGAGCTGTAGCGAGAGCAGCGACAAAGAACGTGGTCTATCGTTTCTTCGCTGTCACACTGGCTGCAAGTAGCACTCTCTGCCATGCCGATTCTGAAGGCAAAAGATTTGGTGAAAGCAACACCAAGCCACAGTCGACAAAGCACCGTTGCCTCGAGTCGAGAGAGTCCGGACGGAGGCCGAAGTCGACGACACGGGTCCAGTCTATGCAGTCGTGTGTGCTGTAAACTTGGTGTGTTCCACAAGGATTTTATGTCTTCATTGGCAATCTCTCGAATCTTCATCGCAGCATCCGTTCTTGATAACGGGATGGATTCTTGGTTTTTAGACATGATAAGGGGCTGTTAGATACTTACCGAAAAAAAAAGATATAACATTTTTGCATTTGTACACTATTAAGTAGGTTAGCAGCTCAGTAAGATGACTAGTGAACGATCCTTCGAGCGAGTATGCATGCTTTCGTAGTCTTTCAATGACGCATCGACCGGTTGGGCCAATGCAGCACCGCATCCATGTGAGCGGTGTTTTATACACAAAATTAATTTGGCAATCCACAAATCAATACTTTGCAGAAATCTGTAGGTTGGATTTCCTGCGAAAATATATTTCCAAACCTAAACTCGTTCAAAGAATATTTTTTCTGGCTGTAAGCGCGTTCAGCTCCTCACAATGGAGCCGAAAGTGCCCGAGCACAACACATGCTTTTCGAAAATTACTGCTGTAATACCACGCCTCATAATAAGCCCTATTGTGTACAGAGAAGAAGGGAGAAACGTAAGAAGGGAAAACGAGTGTTGTTTCCTCCCAACCCACGCTTGGCGATATGAACCTGTAACTCAGGGGGCGCACTTTTACTGGAATTAGAAGTGGCGAAATAACGAGCGAGAAAAGCAGTCTGTGATCGAGTGTGTTGCGTTGTAAAAAAAAAAACACAGAAAAAAAGTTGAGAAGTTCCTTTCACTTGGTGGTTGCAGCACATATAAAGCGCTGCCTACTGATGAGATATTGAAATGCCACGTTTTACTCACTCCGACTGCCGGAGACGTACAAGGAAGCGTCCCTAAGAGAACGCGGTTCGTATCGACAGCCCACGTGGCCACTGCTAAGATCTATTTGTTACTCTAAAAAAATTATAAAAAGTTGACATGCCGTCGCGTGACAAGAAGACCAAGCATCTTACGGCCAGAAAGATGCTAAAATTTAGACATGTCGCTGCCTGACAGGCAGAGATAAATTGACGGACAGAGATAATTTGCAGCCATTTTCATTCACAATAATTTCTGCCGTGATGACGAATCCAGAGTCGCAGTCCGCACCTAAGCCTAAGAAATGATGCAAGCAGTTCGTCAGATATCCTAGAAGGATTGAATGGTGGCGAGTTGGTACGACATTCTAAAGAGAGCACTAACAAACCGGGACATAAGAGCCGAAGGCGGCGACAAAAGCGCTCAAAAGCAACTGTTGTTAGTGAGCGCTTGTGTTGCCGCCTTTGCCTCTATTGGTGTGCAGTGCTCCCTTGAAATGTCGGATACCAGATTTGCAATGTCGATGAGTGCAGAGCGCTTGCGATTCCTGTTCACTTCCAACTGTGGTTAAAACCGCGTTCATCAATCGCTGATCTTCGAAATGAGGCCCCATGCAACAGTTCCTGCTGAGTCCCAGCTGGGTATTCAAAAGGACAATCTTGAAATATCGCTGAAATCTGAGCATGCGTAGCCTAATATATAGCAGTTGTGGTCTCCTGATATAATTATACACACGAATCACACACAAATACTGCAGCAATACTGAGCAATCTACATTATTCCTATCACTACAACTAAAATCTTCCTCCAGCTCCACCTAGACGGAAAAAACAAGAGCGCTGAATCTGAAAGCTCCCCGTCTCTCCGACTGTGGCGTGTGAAAACATTTGACCTCAGGGGAGAATGTATTTTCTAAGTTAAAACCATGCGCCTCCAACTGTAAGTCTAACAGGCGTTGAAAGCTCGGCGAGTTGGTAAGGTTTCATCTCCTAGCGAACTGCGCAGTAGACGGGACACAAAGAAGGAACCAAACAGGCAGCTAAAGCACTGTGTCAGACCATGGCGTACCTGAGAACAGAGGACGGCTTTGATCGAGTTTTTGAAGAAAGACAAAATGCCGCCATGAGGTTGGGCCTTGATGAGAGTGAAGCCGCGGTCGCCAGACGCGTAAAACCGCCCACGCGATTTGAGCAGTCAAGTAAGCCTGCTCCTCCAGTGGTATTGGATTCAAAGACAAAGCTCCGAAAAGAGTTCTAGTTGACTGCGTGACATCCGAAATAAAAAATCGGTTCGACCAATCTGGCATGGAGTTTCTGGTAAAGCTCGAATGTGCGACCGTCAGCAGTGCACGTGGACAGCGATTAACCTAGGAGGAACTGAAAGAAGCGCTCGGAGTCCACAGCACAGATTTTGATCTAGATATGCTTGTGGCACAGCTTGTACTCCTTTCATCAGTTATTTCTGGGGAAGGTGTGAACGCTGTTGAAGATGTGGCTGAACAACTGAGGCCCGAGTCTCAAACAGTTCGGAATCTTTTGGACCAGGTTGTAAAACTTGTGCAGCTTTTATTGACAGTACCAGCTGATATGCGGCATCAGGAGAGCGCTATTTTAGTGCACTCCGGCGAGTGAAGACATGTCTTCGCAGTCGCATGATGCTGACCCGTCTCACTCATCTTCTCCTCCTGCACACCCACCGGGAAAGAACGGGAATGTTATCTCTGAATAAAGTCATCAACGAATTTATCACGAAAACGGCCGAACGCTCAGCAACGTTTGGTTCATGCTCTGTGTATTTTTTTTTCGCAACCCAGTTATGGTCGAGTACTCAGTGTCCTGGGTTTGTAATCGACGCACTGGCGCATTTAATTATCAATCCAATATAGACGTATTTTTGTTTGCTTCCTTATTCCACATATTTCTAGCTGTTGTCATTTCCGTAATGCACTATGTCATCGTACACAATTTTACTAATGTGTAACACCTATTTGTGAGTCCATGATACATTATCTTTTTTGTTCCCACTTATACCCCTTGTGCTTATCTGCATCGTTAAATGTGCATTCGTCTACACTGTATAACTTCAGTTGACATACATATCGCCAATTAAAATTTTCTTGCGTGCCGCATACCGCACAAGACTGCCGCTCTGCGCTGTGACGTTATGTGTGTGCGTGTGTGTTCCCCTCTCTTTCTTTCTTTCTTTACTCTTCTTTCGATCTCCCCCATCCCTTCCCCCTGTACAGGGTAGCATACCGGTTATGCCAAACTGGTTAACATCCCTGTCTTTCCTCTCTCCCGTTTTCCTTCCTTCCTTCCTTGCGTGCGGGAAGTGCTGAACTAAATGCATTCGTCTATGTATTGTGAAAGGGGGACGATTGCCTTAGGGAAATTTTTTAATGAATTGCATCTTTCCGTTCTTCATAATGTGCGTCAGATGATTAAACAGATCGTATATGTAATTGTGAAGGCTCACTTTAATAAATAAACATTGTTAGTGTAAATCGTTCTAATTTATGTGTGATTGTTTTTGTTTGAAGATAGGAAATGACGTCTTTGTTGATGTGATGCTAGAAATGCACTAGAAATACAAGCCTTTTGTTCAACTAAAGTAATATTTAAAAAATCAGTCATAAGCCACGGTAGCGGAAACAGCCATTTCAAAGCAGCTAAGTAGCAAATATGCATATATTTTATTGTGCAGCCTTAGTCAAATTATAGAGACATCCAGGGAGTGCTACCTTTCGCATCGTGACCTAAACCGTATACACAACCGACATGATTGTTTGGAGTTATTTTATCGCTATGGATATGCCTATAGAGAAAGGTGTTTTACTAATTCAAAAAATGCAAATTACTACGAGACATTTGTTCCTAATTTAATAGAAAAAGTTAGCAGAGTAAAAAAAAAAGTCACAGTTTCACCGCAAGGGCGAAGCAATGAATGCGATAGCAACAAATTGTAGCGTTACACGAAGTGAAACTGTTTTGTATCCGATCTCGCGTAACTACAAAACGCTGGTGTAAGAGAATACGGCCGCTCCAGGAAGATGCTCTCCGTATACGAACCGCCCGCTGTGATGGCTTTCGAGATAGCGCGCGCGCCAGCGATCGCGACCGCGCCCTTAAATCCAAAGTTCAAAGTAGTGGCTGCTCGCGCGACAACCACACCCCCCCCCCCCCCACCCGCTCCCCACCTCGGGTCTTTTTTCATGGTCGTTAAAGACGGCGGGGCGTTTCCTGTCTTCTTCGACGGCAGGCCTCCCGAGCGGGGTGATGTTATCGCATGCACCGTCCGAGCGACGGAAACGGGCCGGCTCGTTTGATCTCTGCTTCGGCCGCGTTCGTCGCCCCGCTCGTGCGCTTTTACCCGAGGTAGAACAACAATGCGCGGGGGGATCTTATCAATTTGGACTTCATACCGGAAGGACATGACTGCGACGGCAACGGCGACGGCAAAAACCCATCGAGACTGTCCATATAATTGCTATCGCAATAAAAGAAATGATAACAATGGTCATGGTTAAGATGCCCATCCTGAAGCTGACAAATCTTCTCTGTAAAGTCTAAGTATGAACAAATCAGAAACGTCCGTGCACGTGTGTGCTTTGTGCGCGTGCGCACTTGTTTGTGTGAGTGCACATTAGAATATGGTTCCAAACATTACCTGGGACAAGCCGGAAATCGTGGCTTAGCGGGTATCTCGAGCCCCCCCCCCCCCCTGCCGCGATAGACTTCCGGAGCCACGGCATGCCTTGCAGCACGCGGCATGCGTGTTACTTCCTGCGAGTCCCGGACCCCGTCGGAGGAGTACGGATGGCAGTATTTTCTTTGCTTTAGGATCCATATGGACGCGATGCTTTGCTGACAATGCTCTGACTCCCCGCGTTGTATCTGTGTAATCACTGAACTTAGCTCGCCGACGGGTCCATTCCGTCAGACCCATTCTTCTGACCGCCTATGCCTGCAGCACCTGCAGTCGCACACTGCGGTTTGCCACGATGAAAAGGCAGTCGGCGCGTGTTGCCAGATCGGTGTTCAGGCTACGCTGGCATGACTTTGAAAGAACGATAGAAATTACTAACAAATTGGGGGTCGTATCAGCTATTATTTTGGTATTCGGTGGTGCATGGTATGTTATCAATTCGCGTCCAATGCTGTATCATTTGAGCTAAAGCGGCGGGCGCTTTGGCAGACGACTGGGCAGTTTATCCGAAGGCTGTAGGTACAATGTCTGCAAGCGGCAAGTTGCTTTTTCGATGCACTTTTTTTCTTCCCTTTGCAGTTACTGTACTACAGTTACTATACGTAGGATAATAGCATCAATGATAGAATCAATCCATCAACTGAGAAGAAAAAGAAAAATACGGCTTTCGCCTTCGCGTCGTCTGGGGGGTATGCGCCAGAGACCCCGTGAGCTTTTTTTTTTTTTCAGAGCTATTTCAAGAACGCGTAGTAAAGGGCCGGAAGAGCTACATAAAGGACACTGCAATCCCTTCCGACGTGTCTAGTAATTAATCAGATTTGAAAAATGTTTTCGGCGGAACGCCCCCCATAGGTGGCACATTTCAACGTTCCGTTGAGGCGCCTTTCAATGCAGCGGGACTCGGCAATTTTGCTGTCGGCTGGGGAAAAAAGAAAAATGGAAATGATTTCTGCTTTCCCGAGTACATCGGTAAGAGCTGCCATGAAGTAATTACGTGATGGGTGACGTCATCACGTTATGGTTCTTTCCACCGCTCTTGTCTGCGCCGATGACGGTCACTTCTCGTGTTTGATGAGGCACCTAAGGCTTTCACCTTAAGAAGTACATGTAGTAAAGAAGACCACGCGGTGCTGTCTGCGACACGGTGGAATAACCTTCAGGAATGAAGAAACCGCTGAATCAAATATATATATATATATATAAGCCTAAAAAATAATTAAGAAAAACTCTCCGACGCACGGACTCGAACGTGCGACCTCTCGCTTGCCAGTGTGCGGCGTCAGACCACGAACAGCAGCGTCTTTCAGACTGCTAACGGCGAGCTATTTATATACACCATTTACTTCAGCATGCTTTTTAGTGACCACATAGATGGCGTGACGTGCGCACGTAGCGCGCTTTAAACATCGCCGCCCGCTCCTGCGAACGCTGTTGCTGTTCGCCCTACAGGGCAACGTTACTAGAACAAACTCAGTTTAAAAGCTCCACTGGAGAGGCGGTCCGCGCGGCGGTCGTGAGAACTAGTGGCGCTGCAGTCACGTCTAGCTCCCGCGGCTGGCGCTTGTTGTGATCGGCGCCGGCGACGTACGAGCGCACGTGGGTTACAGCGACGTCTGCGCTTTGTTCGCTCGTTATTTTTGCGCCTGTTCTTGACCAGGCTTAGTGTCTTGTACGAAGACATGTGCATGATGTACGAAGCGTAACGAGGACGAATAGATTCACGTTGCGGTATGCCGAGTTGCTTTGCGCCGGGCTGCAAGAGCGGCTACAGCAACGACGACTCCGCTTCACGACACTTCTTCGGACCTCCAAAACACCCCACGCAATTCAAAAGGTGGGAACATAATAATAATAATAATAATAATAATAATAATAATAATAATAATAATAATAATAATAATAATAATAATAATAATAATATCTGGGGTGTAACGTCCCAAAACCACGATATGATCATGAGAGACGCCGTAGTGAAGGGCTCCGGAAATTTCGACCACCTGGGGTTCTTTAACGTGCACCTAAATCTAAGTACACGGGCCTCAAGCATTTTCGCCTCCATCGAAAATGCAGCCGCCGCGGCTGGGATTCGATCCCACGACCTTCGGAAAAGGTGGGACCTTAGCAAAGATAGAAAGCTTACTGCGAAATGCAAGGTCTGTGACGTTCATTTTGAGAGTGACGACATTGCAAAGCACTATCGTCATGTTGTTGCGAGACAAGACGTTTTGATCTCACGTGGAAAGTGGGAACTCGCGCCCGGTGCCGTGCCGAACTTCCACCCAACATTTCGAAGCCAACATATTCGGGATCAAGGCGCAAATCCCCCCAAAAACGCACGGCGTCCCGCGAAAGCCCAGTGCCCAGTATGGAGGAGCCGCCAGAAATAGAACAGCAAAACGAAAGGCAGGCGATTACCTGCGCTACTGAGACTGGCGATTTCCTACGCTACCGAGACTGAGAGTTGCATCACACTGACATTCGATCAGTTGTCAACTGTCGCGCTGCCTTCAAAGCAATGGATTTTCGAGAGAATTTACGACGAGGTATCGAAAAAGATGTGCGGAATATTTTATACTCGCCGGCTCGTGAACGGAGGCTTACTTGTGCAAAAGACAATTGTAGTTGACGAGCAGTTTAACTGCATAGTGAACGGCTGCAGCACGCAACGCAAACGGCTGTCGTACGGTGTAAGAAGTGCTGCGGGCATGGACATCTGCTCGTTGAAGTTGAAAAACTGAAGTTGTGCGAAGGAGTCAATACTGACGACTCTTCTAGCGACAGAGTACGCGCGAAGAACTGCTCGGTGCACACATGACGGCCGATCTGTCCGAATTGTTTAAGGCACCGTGGAAAGATGTGACTGCACAGACCAGCGAAGGCAGCCGTTGAGAAGCTCAAGATGAAGAACCTTAGAAGAATGTTGCTTAGGGCCACAGCAGTTCGCGAGAAGCAGAAGAAAGAAATCGTGGAACTGAAAGGAAAGATAGAAACGACCTCGGAGGAGTGCCTGAAAAACCAGGTGGACTGTCTTCCACCGCTTCAAAAGCTTGCGGTTGCAACTGCATTCCGCAAAATCAAGGCAAAGGCACCATGTGGAATGCGATACAACGCAGAATGGTTGCTTAACTGCCTGCTTGTACGAATCGCCAGCGCGCGAGCCTACAAGCTGCTGATGAACCGGCACAGTGAGCCGGCTCACGCAAATACAGAAGGGCATTCCATGTAAATACAGATTTCAAGTCGTGTGCTTGGAAGCCATACAACGGCAAATGAGCAAGCAGCCTCCAAATACAGCGTTGGGGACGCTTGTTGTTGATGAAATCAAGCTCAGGCAGTCTTACGAGTTCAGCAAATCTACCTAATGTAATCGCACTCTGAGATTTTATTTACCTTGTTCTCGTAAAAGTTTCCGATTTTGGGTCAGTATCCCTTTAACCGTCGCGAAAACATGTCTTGTTAACATTGCAAAGCATTGGTGATGTTTTCCGAGAAAGTTTTTTTTAAAGAAATTGTAGTCAACATGATAGTGATGCAGAACTATCGATGGTACTATCGATAGCGGAGTCACTATCGAACTGTCGATGGTAAAAATGCTATCGATAACGCTATCGGTAGTAAGTACTATCGATATGGTTCTCCGCGCGCGTGGTACATAGTGGAGCCGGAGGAGCTGGCTGAAGGTAAGAAAGTTGACATGCTTGTGTTCTTCAACAGAGTGCTTCGCTGACACGTGATCATAAAGTCAAACAGTTCAACTGTACCGGAAAGGAAGCCGTTACGCGTGGTGGAACTTCGTGGCTTCAAGTTTATATTGCATTTTCTGATTTCAAAATAGAAGAAATTATCAAGAACTAAGTTTGTTGATTGTAAGGTGTAACCGGTTGTTTTTGAATGTGAATTTATTGATTGTTATATACCACCATTTTCACTGCGGATATAATTTATTTCTCTAGCCAAACATTGCTCGTAAATTAAGTGATAGTAGGCTATCGCAAATATTTTGGAAATTATGGCCAGCCAGCCGGCAACAACATCATTATTCATACCACTACGGATTGTTTGTCACGTGGTTGTGAGGGTGAAGAATGCTGCAGAAAGACTGGGGAATACGGAGCTCTTGGGCGAACTTGTGTCCAGAAAATCGAAACTCAAAATACAAACGATACACGCTGCGCACTGATAGCGGCGAGAACAGTAGCCGGCTGTCGAGTATTCTGATAATAGGTAGAACACTTCGTCTTTTATACATTGGTCATCGAACCTTCCAGCGTTATCGCTGGTGCTCGCGTAAGCCCTCGAATAAACCGGCGCGTAATCTTAACAAAATGATCGCAAACAATCGCGAAGCTTCTCAAGCATTGCGGAGCGGTCTGCGTCAAACGCCGCAAACAGTCTTAGTTGGTGAAACCCGTATACATCAAAACAAAGCAATAAACACGCGTGGCAGTAATATCGCAAGTAATATTACCGATGGTCCTACCGATTGTACTATCGATAGTTTGTCGATAGCAGTACTATCGATAGTTTCTTTACACTATCGATATAGTTTCAAAAAAAAAAAAAAAAAAAACTATCGACTGCTATCCATAGTCAATGTACCGATAGTTCTGCACCACTACAACATGAGCACTGTTTTTGTAGAACGTTTTTGTATCTCGAGTAAGTACCCTTCTTTGTACACTATCAGTGGCATAAGTAGAAATTTTTTTCGGGGGGGGGGGGGGGGGCACGCCCTTGATCTGCCGTGGGGTCCGGGCAGGTAAGTGTGGTCGAGTGTGATTTCGTGCTCTGTAACGCATGGCAGAAAAAAAGATTTCGGGGGGGGGGGCACGGGCCCGGTGTGCCTCCCCCCCCCTCCCGGCACCGCCACTGTACACTGTAAAGGCTTTTACAAACGTGTTGGGTTGTTCTTTGTCTAGATAAGACGGCAGCGGCTAAAATTGTAGTGGTAGTTATAAAAATTACGCTGAAAACCCCCATTCACTTAGAAACTCCTATGCTTGGAAGTTAAGCGCAATGTAGACAGCTGAAATATAGACCGAACATCGATTCTTGGACAATCAATGAGCAACGCACGCGGGCCATTGCATACAGACGACCTTATGCATATCCACCTAAGTAGTCCGCAAATGAGATGCGCGAACGTCGGCTGGAAGAATCATAAATGTTTGAGTTTGCCACTAGTACAATTAGAAAGTTGCCGCGAGCAACTGCGCGGTGGACCACCGCGTTACGCCGTGGCAGCAGACGACGCGCCGATAGTGGCGCAAGACGTGACTGCAGCGCCGCTAGTTCTCGCGACCACCGTTCGGACCACCATCCTCCGCTGGCGGAGATACGGAGCTTTGAAACTGAGTTTGTTCTAGTAACGTTGCTACAGGGCGTGGTCGCCTTCGTGCGCTCATCTCGAGGAAAGAAGGGGCGGCCTCTGGGGTGGAGCGGGGGGTACGAAGTTCACTGCGCTCGCTGCAGCGGGCGCGTTTGCGAAAGGAGCGCGCTGTTCAAACAGAAATAAGTAACAACTGTGACAATTAGTTAGCGCTCGTCTTGTGTGTACCTGTTCGTTCGTTTAGTGCGTCCTGCTTTATGTTTGAGCACTGCGCTTCAAGTGTCGAGCTGTGACGCATTAGTTCGCACTCGTCTTGTGTGCGTTCTTTTCGTGCGTCCTTTGGGCTCGAGCGACGCGCTGGCAATTTCGAGCTGCTTTCCGTTCTTCGCGTTACATTCCAATTTATTGCTATCGCATTCATTGCTTCGCCGTTGCGGCGAAACTGTGACTTTTTATTACACCATAATAGGAAAAATGCATACACAAATATTTGGACCCATAGCCTAAGCGGCTAGTGATGGTTTCAATACAAAAAAGGTTATAAGAATTAGCAGTCTCGTGCAGAAAAAAGAAACAATAGCGAAAGTATCGCCCATAGGAGAAAAGTATTACACAGATTCAAAGAACCATACTAAAAAACGACGAATACATGATTATTATGAACACACTATATATACATGAGCAAAAGTTTTAAAAAGTAAATAAAAACTCAAGAAAATGCCTGGTTAGAAACAAAGTATCGTTTGCAGAACACACCAACTTGTCGAACCCTTTATTGAAACGCGTCCAATTAATGTTTACATCCGGAAGCATCAAACTCTAAACTATAATGCTCCGACCTTTCATGCTCCAACACTTATTACTTTAAAATCGGATTAAGGGAAACTTTCATAGCAGGTGTATCCCTTAGTTAGGCTTACAGGTACGCCTCACAGTCGCGATTGAACGGCTTGACGACTCCGATGAACGTCGCTGTCGAGCAACACGCGAAGCAGGGTCTGCCTCGTAAGAGGACTTCGTCTTGGCATCGTTTCAACCATGTGACTCGTTGCTCCAAGCCGCCGGTGTCGCGTCTGTAGTGCATGTGCAGGCACTTCAGCTGAGCTTAGCGGGCGACGCAGCCATAGACACATTTAGATGCATCGGCGTCCGAGACCTGCATCGACGTCAGAAGGGACAGGTGCTGCAGGCTTGTCATGTGGCCCAAGCTGGCCTAGGGTCATGGAACGATGCATGTGAGATAAAAAAACTGAATCAATAAATAAGCATAGACGTCTATGTGTGAGCCCGATAAGACCGTTACAAGGTAAACAACACGGGTGACGTCTTCGCAAATTAAATGTGCATGCATGCGCGCGTTACAGTTCAACGAGTTACGCCCGCTAATGAAAGAAGCATAAAAACAGACAAAGATACACGTGCGAAGACTTGCAGAAAGGTGGAAGCAGGTTTAGGAACACGCAATTTGCTCATGCTTCTAGAAAACAAAAGATACATGTTTAAGGAAAGGGACTGGGCGGTATCGGCCACACCGAACACGTCATAATAATTTTGATGTCACGGGTGCAGAAGGCCCCGTCGAGCTTTCGTACGCCGTTTGCCTTCGAAATAACATAACTCCGAGTTGACCGACACCATTCAAATTTGGCCAAAAAGAAACTGCTGGGGTTTCACGTGCCAAAGCCACGATATGATTATGAAGCACACCGTAGTGGGATACTGCGAGTTACTTTCCTGGGATTCTTCTACACGCTGCTAAACTTAATTACACGGGCGTCTAGCGTTTTCGCCTCCATCGGAAATGCGACCGACGGTGTCGAATCCGCAGCCTTCGGGACAGCCGACGAGCACCGTACCATCGTGCCTCCGCGACGGCTTCACGGGGCCAAATCACCGGAAAGGGGGCCTTTCTTAGTCGGGGAAGACAATTGGCCTTGCGCCCTGGCGACGTTCTATGTGCCGTTGATGGCATTTCAGTGTGATCGCTGATAATCATAGTCATGTTTTTTCAAGGCAAGACACAGTCAGGTTGCGCGCGACAGTTAATGTCGCGAGAGCTTAAAAACAACAAAAAAAGACAAACGAACGAATCACGCCATTGTGAATAGTGAACGCGTCAATAAGTGCCGCTCTTGAGAGGGTCGAGAATAGGAAGACTCACCAGAAGCTGCGGATCGTTGATCGGCAGGTTTTCATGCTGTAGCACGAGGCAACGGAGAGCTACTCCCTCGCCAAGACGCCCGCACAAACGGCCGTATTGAGGGCTTTCGAGAAGGCGCCACTCGGCAAATCGAAGCGTTTTAACAGCTTTGTAAGTCTGGAAGTACCACATTAGTACCTTATAAGTCACGTCACGAGGGTCAGCCTCGCGATACTATAGTGGGCACGTCGGACGGTTCGTGGACGGGCACTGTCCTGTAGAGGACATTGTGGCAATAGTGCACCGCAAGTAACCTTCTCGGCTTCCGATGCGCACGTCCAGGTCCTTAGGGTTGGGGCAAGCAAACGGCAGCAAGCGGACAAAGGACTGCCTCGGAAACCAACACGGAGGCACTGAGATCGCAAGCAGGCTGCGCCCCAGAGGGGTGTCCATGAGAAGTCGTTTCAGGTCGATGTCGAGGCGAAAGTGAAACGAACTGACGTTCAGCTCGGCGATGCTATCCAGCGCGAAGAATAATTGTTGCAGGTAGTCGCGGCACCCGGCTCCCGCCTTCGGTCACGTCAGCATAGTGGGCCGCGGCGGTAAAAGCAGGAGACAGAGCTCGTGGATGCGTGCCCAGCTGTGTCGCCGGATCGCCTGCCATAAGGACGCCCATAAGAGCGTCTCTACCAGTAAGTCGACAGCGGCAAACGCGAACAGCTGTGTTGGAAGAATGAGCGCTCGATGCCGGCTGAGTACGTGCTGACTCAGTTCGACGCAGCTCCACCAGTTGTGGGACCTGTCGTGACGGACGTTGGCGCAGGACGGTAGCGCAGGTCGTGAACGGCAATGATGGATCCGGCCCGTAGGGAAACGGAACGGAGGCCGGCAATTCGGATGTGAACGTGAACGCTTCCAGTTGGTCCAGCTGTTCATAAAGCCGCGACAGTGCTCCAGAGTAGTCGAGAAGGTTCCACGCACGAAGTGAACGTGAAAATCGGTTAGATTCGGGCAGAAGACCAGAAGCTCCCAGAGAAGGTCGAAGTTGAGCTCGCCGCTCACCTCGACATACAGGTGACGACGGAGTCGACGAACAACTCGCAGGCTTCGACGAGCGATAACTCGAGGTGATGCAGGTACCAGAGTTGTTCCAGCATCCACTTCAGCAGTCTGCTTGGCTGGAGCGCGCAGCCAACGTAGCTCAGGCGCCGCAGTCTGTTATGCCAGGGCTCCCAACCCAAACTTCCTTACTTCGACAAGACATTCGAGCTGGTAGAATGTCTGACGCAACCAGCGTCAACATCGATAGACTGTCTGATGCAACCAGCGTCAACACCAGCTGATGCAACGAGGCGGGAGTCTTACGCAATCCCCGGCAACTCCGGGGATGCGTCTGACGCAACCGACGGAAATTTCTCACGCAACGTGCGCCAAGCCCTCTCCTCTACGGATCCGGTTCGAGCCAGTGACCAACGGCGGTTCCTGATGGAGGCTTAGAACTACTGGCTGATGCAAGGACTCGGGCCAGGGCTATAAAAGAACCAAGTTGCGCGGAGAGAGAGAGACAACGAACGAAGAAATCCCGGGTCGTCGTCACACCTCTGTGCGAGCCCTGTAAGCTGTCGGCCCCAGTGCCGAATATGTAACGCCTCTGTTTATATGTATATAAATTTGCCTTAACTCACCGTCGCCTTGATCGCTTCGGTCTATCAGCTCTGCGTAGAAGCAGTCGCAAGCTGAGACACCCGATACTGTTATGCCAGGGCTCCCAACCCAAACTTCCTTGCTTCGACAAGGCATTCAAGCTGGTAGAACGTCTGATGCAACCAGCGTCAACACCCGCTTATGCAACGAGGCGGGAGTCTTACGCAATCCCCGGCAACTCCGGCGCTGCGTCTGACGCAACCGACGGAATCTCTCCCGCAACGTGCGGCAAGCCCTCTCATCCGCGTATCCGGTTCGAGCCAGCGACCAACGGCGGTTCCTGATTGGAGGCTTCGAGCTCCTGGCTGATGCAAGCGATCGCCCAGGGCTATAAAAGAACCAAGCTGCGCGGAGAGAGAGACAGCGAGAGCAGAAATCCCGGGTCGTCGTCGCACCGCTGTGCGAGCCCGATAAGCTGTCGGCCCCAGCGCCGAATACGTAACGCCTCTGTTTATATGTATATAAATTTGCCTTAACTCACCGTCGCCTTGATCGCTTCGTCTATCAGCTCTGCGCAGAAGCAGTCGCAAGCTGAGACACCTGATACCCAACAGTGGATGGCAGCTGCGGGATCGGCCGGCGTCAGCTACCTCGATGCGGTGAGTGCCTGATGTTTTCCCTTCAATTCACCAGACTTCTCTAGCACAGGTTATCGTAGTTTAGAGAAGGTTGTATGAAACATTGGAGGGAGCTTTGATTGATTGGAGCCAAGTCTGAGCGCTTTGACACCAAAGTTAATGCGGCGGATGTAAACACGGCAGGTTGAGAATTGCTTGCGTGTCTATTAGTAGACTTATAGAGGATACGGCAAGCAGATTCTAACGAGGGCAAATAGCAAGAGGCTAGTGTGAACGGACGGAGAACCTTAAAGTGAAGGAACTCATCGAAATTTGTGAAGAACTCGACCTTACTCTGGGCCGTGCGAAGCGAAAGCGAGCGATACTTGAGATCATGCAGAGAAGGAGGGAGGAGGAGATGAGTGAGGGCCTGGGAGGGATATAAGAAGGGCGAAAAGGGTTTTTCGGCGTAAGAGAACTTTCGTGAGCGTGAAGAGGCCGAAAGACGTTAGAATTCGTGAACGTGAAAGGCGTAAGACGCGGAGC
>NC_051176.1:187138280-187215223 GCF_013339695.2 Rhipicephalus sanguineus
CCTCACAGTCGCGATTGAAAGCTTGACGACTCCGATGAACGTCGCTGTCGAGCAACACGCGAAGCAGGGTCTGCCTCGTAAGAGGACTTCGTCTTGGCATCGTTTCAACCATGTGACTCGTTGCTCCAAGCCGCCGGTGTCGCGTCTGTAGTGCATGTGCAGGCACTTCAGCTGAGCTTAGCGGGCGACGCAGCCATAGACACATTAGATGCATCGGCGTCCGAGACCTGCATCGACGTCAGAAGGGACATGGTGCTGCAGGCTTGTCATGTGGCCCAAGCTGGCCTAGGGTCATGGAACGATGCATGTGAGATAAAAAAACTGAATCAATAAATAAGCATAGACGTCTATGTGTGAGCCCGATAAGACCGTTACAAGGTAAACAACACGGGTGACGTCTTCGCAAATTAAATGTGCATGCATGCGCGCGTTACAGTTCAACGAGTTACGCCCGCTATGAAAGAAGCATAAAAACAGACAAAGATACACGTGCGAAGACTTGCAGAAAGGTGGAAGCAGGTTTAGGAACACGCAATTTGCTCATGCTTCTAGAAAACAAAAGATACATGTTAAGGAAAGGGACTGGGCGGTATCGGCCACACCGAACACGTCATAATAATTTTGATGTCACGGGTGCAGAAGGCCCCGTCGAGCTTTCGTACGCCGTTTGCCTTCGAAATAACATAACTCCGAGTTGACCGACACCATTCAAATTTGGCCAAAAAGAAACTGCTGGGGTTTCACGTGCCAAAGCCACGATATGATTATGAAGCACACCGTAGTGGGATACTGCGAGTTACTTTCCTGGGATTCTTCTACACGCTGCTAAACTTAATTACACGGGCGTCTAGCGTTTTCGCCTCCATCGGAAATGCGACCGACGGTGTCGAATCCGCAGCCTTCGGGACAGCCGACGAGCACCGTACCATCGTGCCTCCGCGACGGCTTCACGGGGCCAAATCACCGGAAAGGGGGCCTTTCTTAGTCGGGAAGACAATTGGCCTTGCGCCCTGGCGACGTTCTATGTGCCGTTGATGGCATTTCAGTGTGATCGCTGATAATCATAGTCATGTTTTTTTCAAGGCAAGACACAGTCAGGTTGCGCGCGACAGTTAATGTCGCGAGAGCTTAAAAACAACAAAAAAAGACAAACGAACGAATCACGCCATTGTGAATAGTGAACGCGTCAATAAGTGCCGCTCTTGAGAGGGTCGAGAATAGGAAGACTCACCAGAAGCTGCGGATCGTTGATCGGCAGGTTTTCATGCTGTAGCACGAGGCAACGGAGAGCTACTCCCTCGCCAAGACGCCCGCACAAACGGCCGTATTGAGGGCTTTCGAGAAGGCGCCACTCGGCAAATCGAAGCGTTTTAACAGCTTTGTAAGTCTGGAAGTACCACATTAGTACCTTATAAGTCACGTCACGAGGGTCAGCCTCGCGATACTATAGTGGGCACGTCGGACGGTTCGTGGACGGGCACTGTCCTGTAGAGGACATTGTGGCAATAGTGCACCGCAAGTAACCTTCTCGGCTTCCGATGCGCACGTCCAGGTCCTTAGGGTTGGGGCAAGCAAACGGCAGCAAGCGGACAAAGGACTGCCTCGGAAACCAACACGGAGGCACTGAGATCGCAAGCAGGCTGCGCCCCAGAGGGGTGTCCATGAGAAGTCGTTTCAGGTCGATGTCGAGGCGAAAGTGAAACGAACTGACGTTCAGCTCGGCGATGCTATCCAGCGCGAAGAATAATTGTTGCAGGTAGTCGCGGCACCCGGCTCCCGCCTTCGGTCACGTCAGCATAGTGGGCCGCGGCGGTAAAAGCAGGAGACAGAGCTCGTGGATGCGTGCCCAGCTGTGTCGCCGGATCGCCTGCCATAAGGACGCCCATAAGAGCGTCTCTACCAGTAAGTCGACAGCGGCAAACGCGAACAGCTGTGTTGGAAGAATGAGCGCTCGATGCCGGCTGAGTACGTGCTGACTCAGTTCGACGCAGCTCCACCAGTTGTGGGACCTGTCGTGACGGACGTTGGCGCAGACGGTAGCGCAGGTCGTGAACGGCAATGATGGATCCGGCCCGTAGGGAAACGGAACGGAGGCCGGCAATTCGGATGTGAACGTGAACGCTTCCAGTTGGTCCAGCTGTTCATAAAGCCGGCGACAGTGCTCCAGAGTAGTCGAGAAGGTTCCACGCACGAAGTGAACGTGAAAATCGGTTAGATTCGGGCAGAAGACCAGAAGCTCCCAGAGAAGGTCGAAGTTGAGCTCGCCGCTCACCTCGACATACAGGTGACGACGGAGTCGACGAACAACTCGCAGGCTTCGACGAGCGATAACTCGAGGTGATGCAGGTACCAGAGTTGTTCCAGCATCCACTTCAGCAGTCTGCTTGGCTGGAGCGCGCAGCCAACGTAGCTCAGGCGCCGCAGTCTGTTATGCCAGGGCTCCCAACCCAAACTTCCTTACTTCGACAAGACATTCGAGCTGGTAGAATGTCTGACGCAACCAGCGTCAACATCGATAGACTGTCTGATGCAACCAGCGTCAACACCAGCTGATGCAACGAGGCGGGAGTCTTACGCAATCCCCGGCAACTCCGGGGATGCGTCTGACGCAACCGACGGAAATTTCTCACGCAACGTGCGCCAAGCCCTCTCCTCTACGGATCCGGTTCGAGCCAGTGACCAACGGCGGTTCCTGATTGGAGGCTTAGAACTACTGGCTGATGCAAGGACTCGGCCAGGGCTATAAAAGAACCAAGTTGCGCGGAGAGAGAGAGACAACGAACGAAGAAATCCCGGGTCGTCGTCACACCTCTGTGCGAGCCCTGTAAGCTGTCGGCCCCAGTGCCGAATATGTAACGCCTCTGTTTATATGTATATAAATTTGCCTTAACTCACCGTCGCCTTGATCGCTTCGTCTATCAGCTCTGCGTAGAAGCAGTCGCAAGCTGAGACACCCGATACTGTTATGCCAGGGCTCCCAACCCAAACTTCCTTGCTTCGACAAGGCATTCAAGCTGGTAGAACGTCTGATGCAACCAGCGTCAACACCCGCTTATGCAACGAGGCGGGAGTCTTACGCAATCCCCGGCAACTCCGGCGCTGCGTCTGACGCAACCGACGGAAATCTCTCCCGCAACGTGCGGCAAGCCCTCTCATCCGCGTATCCGGTTCGAGCCAGCGACCAACGGCGGTTCCTGATTGGAGGCTTCGAGCTCCTGGCTGATGCAAGCGATCGCCCAGGGCTATAAAAGAACCAAGCTGCGCGGAGAGAGAGACAGCGAGAGCAGAAATCCCGGGTCGTCGTCGCACCGCTGTGCGAGCCCGATAAGCTGTCGGCCCCAGCGCCGAATACGTAACGCCTCTGTTTATATGTATATAAATTTGCCTTAACTCACCGTCGCCTTGATCGCTTCGTCTATCAGCTCTGCGCAGAAGCAGTCGCAAGCTGAGACACCTGATACCCAACAGTGGATGGCAGCTGCGGGATCGGCCGGCGTCAGCTACCTCGATGCGGTGAGTGCCTGATGTTTTCCCTTCAATTCACCAGACTTCTCTAGCACAGGTTATCGTAGTTTAGAGAAGGTTGTATGAAACATTGGAGGGAGCTTTGATTGATTGGAGCCAAGTCTGAGCGCTTTGACACCAAAGTTAATGCGGCGGATGTAAACACGGCAGGTTGAGAATTGCTTGCGTGTCTATCTAGTAGACTTATAGAGGATACGGCAAGCAGATTCTAACGAGGGCAAATAGCAAGAGGCTAGTGTGAACGACGGAGAACCTTAAAGTGAAGGAACTCATCGAAATTTGTGAAGAACTCGACCTTACTCTGGGCCGTGCGAAGCGAAAGCGAGCGATACTTGAGATCATGCAGAAGGAGGGAGTAACGGCTGAGGAAGTCGATGAGGCCTGGGCGGATATCAAAGAACGCCTCGAGGAGGCCGAAAGACGAGAACTTCGTGAGCGTGAAGAGGCCGAAAGACGAGAACTTCGTGAACGTGAAGAGGCGGAAAGGCGAGAACGCCGCGAGCGCGAAGAAGCCGAAAGACAAGAGCGCCTCGAGATGAAAAGAATAGAATTGGCGTTCCGTCAGTGTTCGCAAGTGCCCAGCATAGCTTCTGCAACGGTTCAGGCCGTCGGGACCAACTGCCACCTTTCGTAGTAGGCGAGGACATGGCGATGTATCTCGTAAAGTTCGAACACGTCTGCGATAGAAATGGCATCGAGCGGTCTCTTTGGGCACAGAACCTGGTAGCTGTGCTTCCCGGAGAAGTATCCGACGTGATAACGTGTTTGTTGAGGGAGGCGTTTGAGAGCTATGACGAGGTTAAGGAGGCTCTCTTGATAAGATGTAAATTGTCACCCGAGGCTTTCCGGCAAAGGTTTCGGTATGAAAAAAGGGGGAATGAGTCCCACGTTGACTTCGCGTTTCGTCTTAAAGCCGATTTAATTGAATGGCTCAAGGGCGAAGATGTCTATGACGATCGCGATAAAGTGGTAGAGTGCATAGCATTGGAGCAATTCTACCGCTGTATCGAGGATGATGTCAAGCTTTGGCTGCAGGATAAGCTTGGAGAAGTACAGCTAAACAAGGCAGCAGAGTTAGCTGAAGAGTACTACACTCGTAGAAACTTGCACAGTAGGGCCGTGCGTGTTGAAAAAGCTGAGAGAAAAGAGGGCTTTTCAAAAAAATCTGATGACCGGAAACCTGCTCCGCACCGTAATTTCAGGAAAGACCCGTCTTTTACGAAGGAGACTGTGAGGGAAGGGCAAACGGAAGCGCAGAAGTCGAGTGAGCTTCCCAAAGAGCGCACTGATACTACACGGGCGTTTGAGTCACGGAAGCCGCTAATCTGTTACAATTGCAAAAAAGAAGGGCACATCGCGGTAAATTGTAAACAAAAGGTTGCTTTCGCAACGATCCGTGAATCAGAAAAGAACATGCGGTTGTTAGAACCGTAGATTCAGGAGATTAGTTTCAATGGGAAAACGTGTCGAGTACTTCGAGACTCAGCGGCAACTATGGACGTTGTCCATCCTTCATTAGTGTCTCCGAACGACTTGACAGGAGAATGTAAATGGATCAGGCAAGTCGCCGAGAAGCAGAGCACGTGCTTACCGATCGCTACGGTGATCATTGAAGGCTCTTTTGGTAAGCTTCACACCGAAGCGGCTGTCTGCTGCTCTTCCAGATTGTTTTCCTTATCTTTTTTCGAACAACTCGGAACAGCTTCGCAAAGAGCAGGGTAAATCGTTCTTTCCCAGTGTTGCGTACATGGCCCTCACGCGATCGCAAGCGCGGAAGCTCTCACAGGAACTTGATCTCGTTCCATATAGTACAACACCACCTGCAAAAACGGCCGAGCTGCGTGACCTTGGCAGCGAGTCGAGCGAGTCTCGGACGGAAAACTCTCGGGGTGGGTTACTCGAGCCGCCTGCAGCTGAAGCGGGTAGCGTCGTCTCCGTCGGCGGAGAAACCGAAGTGGCGCCGTTGGGCGAGGCGGGCAATACGCTCAAGCCTGTAGCTGAAAGTTGGTGTGAGCTGTCGAGGGTTGATCGAGCGACGCTCATTCGAGAGCAGCGTGAAGACGTCTCGATAAAAGCGCTAATGGAAAGCGTAAAATTGGGAGTAAAGAAAAAGAATGTTTCTTTTTTAGAGAAATCTGGGCTATTGTATCGTAGCTACACAGATGTACAAGGTCGCAAGTATGAGCAACTCTTGATACCGCAAAAGTATCGTCGCCAACTATTGGAACTTGCGCACGAAAACGCGTGGGCAGGGCATCTCGGCTTGAAAAAGACAAACGCTAGGATTTCCCTTGAGTTTTACTGGCCGAAATGCTGGAAAGATACCGAAGACTTTGTGCGCTCTTGAGACACTTGTCAGAGGGTGGGGAAATCCACGGACAAGTGGAAGGCGCCCATGAATCTTGTGCCAGTTATAACAATCTTTTCGGCGCCTAGTAATCGACATTGTTGGGCCCTTGCCGGAGTCAAGGCAAGGTTGTCGATACATCCTGACTGCCCTCTGTGTAGCAACAAAATTTCCAGAAGCGGTACCTCTTAGAGAGCTCAATTCTCCTCACGTCGTGGATGCCCTGCTCTCGATATTCGCGCGTGTCGGATTTGGTTCTGAAATTCAATGCGACAATGGCAGCGTCTTCACCAGTTGCCTTACCTCTACCTTTTGGATAAATGTAGAATCAAGGTGGTGCATAGTTCGATCCATCACCCGCAATCTAATCCGCTAGAGCGGATGCATTCAGTTCTGAAACGTATACTGAGAGCTCTTTGTCATGAGCTGGGACCGTTCCTCTAGATTTGTCATGCGACTGGGAAGCATGTATTCCTCCCGCTATGTTTGCTTTGAGATCTGCTCCTCATGAGAGCACTGGCTTTAGCCCTGCAGAGCTTGTATATGGCCGGAGCTTAAGAACACCATTGCGAATGCTACGTGAATCCTGGGAAGGATATAACTAGGACCCCAATGTATTTGCTTATGTTCTCAACCTCCTTCAGAGGCTCGCAAAAACAAAAGCGCAAGTATTGTCGAAAGAATACTACGACAAATCAGCAAAAAAACGTACCTTCGAAGTGGGAAGTCAGGTAATGTTGCTGCGGCCTTCCAAGAAGAACAAGCTGGAGGTTCATTGGGAGGGCCCCGCTAAAGTAATATCGAAGCTTTCCGATACCAACTACGAAGTGAAATTAGGAAAACGGTCTAACAACATTTATCAGAGCAACTTGATGAAACCGTACGTTCAACGTCAGGCGGTCGTAAATCTGCTTTTCAATGCTTCATAGGAGGAAGGAGCAGAAATTCTGACTTCTAGCGATGTAAGCGAAAGGGGTTCAGAGGGGATGTTGGAACAGTTGAACCTGGAGCCAAGGTTAAGTCAAGTCCAGAAGGAGGTCTTGAGAAGGATTGTTTCTGAGTTTAAAGACGTGTTTTCCAGCTGTCCCGGAAAAACGACGGTTATTAAGCACGACATCGAGCTAACATGTGAGGAACCAATCCGTAGTAAGCCATATCGATGTTCTCCTGTGCAGAAGCAGATCATGAAAGATGAAATCGATAGAATGCTTGAGTTGGGAGTCATACTACCGGGTGAGAGTGACTATACATCTCCTCTAATATTGGTTCAAGTGCTGGGAAAGGATCCTAGGCCATGCATCGATTATCGGCGCCTTAACGCCATAACTCGAGACCAGACCTATCCGATACCAAATCTAGAGGAAAGGGTGGAAACAGTGTCAAAGTCAAACTACATTTCCACGCTAGGCCTCGTGCGAGGTTATTCGCAGGTTCCCTTAACCCAGCGTGCTAGCCGATACGCCGCGTTCGTTTCTCCATTCGGAACGTATCATCCACTTATACTGAGTTTCGGACTGAAAAATGCGCCTTATTGCTTTTCGGGTCTAATGGACCGCGTTCTTAATGGCCTGTCCGAGTTCGCACTGCCGTATCTCGACGATATTGCCATCTTCTCGAACAGCTCGGAAGAACATGTCGAACATTTACGAGTCGTGCTGAACAAGTTGAAAAAAGCGGGTCTTACAGCGAAACCTGCTAAATGTCACCTAGGATGCGGCGAGGTATCTTACCTGGGACACGTGGGGCGTGGCCGGCGTAGCCCTTCAGAGATCAAGGGAGCCGCCGTCGTGAACTATCCAAAACCCAACCACAAAGTCTGAGATAAGGGCTTTCCTAGGGCTAGCGGGATACTATCAGCATTATGTGCAAAACTACTCTACCATTGCCAGCCCTCTAACTGACGCACTTCGAAAGTCGGAGCCAGTTAAAGTGATATGGGACTCAGAAAAAGAGAATGCGTTTTGCAAGCTGAAACAAGCCTTAACCGGAAAACCCGTTCTCACGGCGTCCGACTCTTCCAAGGGCTTTATCATTCAGTGCGACGCGAGTGATCACGGAATGGGAGCTATATTGTGCCAGGAAGATGACACTGGTCACGAAAGACCAGTTTAGTATTTAAGCCGAAACCCGAGCTGCTGGGAAGAGGCGTATAGTGCCTCTGAAACGGAATGTGCCTGCCTCGTGTGGGCCGTTCAAAAGCTGGCCTGTTATGTCTCCGGTTCGAAGTTTGTGGTCTAAACGTACCACTGTCCTCTAACCTGATTGAATAGCATGTCGTCCAAAAGCGGCCGGTTACTGAGGTGGAGCATGATACTCCAACAGCACAACTTGAACGTTCGTTACAAGAAAGGAAAGCTAAACTCGAATGCAGACGCACTGAGTCGCGCGTTCTAATCAGTGCCGTCTTCGGCTATCCTTTCGGTTTTTTCGTTGGAAAATTGGGGCAAAATTTTGTCCTCTTTGCGACCTCAGCTGAGCGCTTCCGTCCTGAGTGATCTCAAGGGGCCAACATTCTTTGAATTCTGTTTCATTGCGTTTGTTACACGTGTAAAAGTTTGAGTTCTGCTTTTAAGAGTTTTGGTGTCCCACATCTCGAGCGCTACAATGTGTACCCAGACTGCATAACGGGCTTTCGGCGAGGCAGGTCATCCGTTGACAACGTAATTGACCTCACAACCTTTGTCCAGCAGCAAAAGTGCCTCAAGCGCATATCACTGGCGCTATTTCTCGATGTGAAAGGGGCGTACGACAACGTAACACATGACGCGATCCTCGAGTCCTTCGAGGCTGTCGGAATTGGCGGTCCGATGTTTCAGTGGATCCGCGATTATTTGACGAGGAGGTCCTTCTTTGTGCAGACAGAAGATTGTCCCACTGCCAACCACTATACTTCCCGTGGCGTCCCACAGGGCGGGGTATTGAGCCCGACTTTGTTTAATCTTGTGATGGTCGGCATTCGTGAGCTTTTACCAAGTACTGCTCACATATCAATATATGCTGACGACATTTGCCTTTGGTCCTCGGCTGTGACCCGTCTTCAAGTGCGCGCAAAAGTCCAGCAGGCTGCCACCTTAACCTGCTCATATCTCCGCAAACAGGGTCTTTCTGTCTACCGAGAAATGTGCGTTGGTCGCGTTTACACGCAAGGCCATGACACCATATCCTGTTATTATCAACGGCCAAAATGTCTCGTACCAGAAGAACCATCGCTTCCTAGGTGTGATTATTGACAGGGATCTTTCGTGGAGCGCCCACTTCGTTTACTTGAAGAGAAGACTAATTTCCATCGTTCACATAATGCGGTTCCTCTGCGGGAAAACTTGGGGCACATCGATACGTTCCATGATGCAGCTTTACAGAGCACTGTTTCTGGAATTTTTACGTTACAGCATGCCGATGCTGGCCAATACATGCAAGACGAACATCCGCACCCTCCAAAGTTTGCAAGGCCAGGCACTACGCACGTGCTTAGGATTACCACGCTGCACCTCAACGCACGGGAAAATTACGATCGCAAGAGAGCATCCGATTCCAACATACGTCACTACTGACAATTTAAGAGCTCACATTAGACATCTCTGCCGAGTTCCCGGTCACCATATTGCTGCGTTGCCACTTCAGAGACCGCAAGCCATGTTTTCAAAGATTGTTTCGACTCATAGAGAATGCCTTCCGTCAGGCTTTACTCCAGCAGCAAGACCACTGTCGCCTCCGTGGTGCCTACAACAACCACAGGTACGCCTCACAATTCCGGGAATAACGAAGAAGAGCCGTCATTCGACAGTGGCTCTACGACAGGCGACATTGTCACTACTCAATGAGGAGTATGGCCAAAGGACACACATTTATACCGATGGATCAGTCTTAGCCGACAGCTCCACGGGTGCTGTTGTTATTCCGGCCTGCCAAGTGACTGTCAAGTTCAGGGTGTCACACAGGACGACATCAACAGCAGCGGAGCTTGCCGCCTTACGTGCTGCTATCCTTTATATCGCGGAAGCCCAGGCTCAAAAGTGGGCTGTCTTTTGCGACTCTAAGGCATCCCTTCAGAGTCTGCAATCAGCATTACGACGAAGGGTGCACGAGCAGTTAGTGAACGAAATGAGAGAAGCTCTTCACCAAGCTTTATCGAAGGGACATGACGTTGTGTTCCAATGGCTGCCGGGACATTGTGGTGTTGTGGGTAACAACCTCGCTGATGATGCTGCTCGGTCCGCCCACGAGGATGCCCAGACAATCCCAATACCCTTGTCGAGGACAGACACTGCAAGGGGTCTGCGCTCGTTCGCTGAAACCATGACGCAAACTTGGCTGAGTGACCCCAGTGTCTGGAACCGTCGCCTGCATGAACTAGACCCATCGAGGAAGCTCCAAGTTCCATCGCACCTCCCCCGCCGTGATGCAACTTTACTGTGCCGCCTGTGGTTAGGAGTAGCTTTCACGAAGGCGTACTCTTTTCGCATAGGAATGGCAGACACCTCAAAATGTGACTCGTGCAACAGCAACGAAACGACAGAACATCTACTGTGTTTCTGTGGACGTTTTGTGAACGAACGAAACGTTCTGCGCGATGCGCTGAACAAGTTAGACGACAGACCGTTTTCCGAAGAGAAGATCCTCAGATCGTGGCCCTACGCATCGCAGGCCAGCTAAGCGACGCGAGCATTACTGCTGTTTTTAAAATCGACCGGCTTAAACGACCGCTTGTAGGCATTCAATGGACAGGTGCATATGTACCCTGACAGTGCCTTCTTCCCTCTCCTTTCTTTCTTTTAATCCCTTAATCCCTTCCCCCCAGCGTAGGGTAGCAAACTGGACGCGCGTCTGGTTATCCTCCCTGCCTTTCCTTCATTTCCTTCCTCCTCCTCCTCCACATGTGCCTCTTGATATAGAGGGAACAAAATTTCGACAGAAACGTAGTAAGAATATATTATTCTATTTAGGTCTGGTGTTCTGTCGGATGACCGAGGGCATTTGCTTGTGTCGTGTGTTGTCTGTTGTCGGACCGTTCTTGACAAGTTGCAGAACGATCAACAAGTGCTGGTACCAAAGATCGTCAGAAGAGACGAGCAAAGCAAGTCGACGCATCCTGGCGACAAGCCACTGGAGCCGGGATCCGGCCTGGCGACTGGGATCTGTTAACGGAACGAAGCGTGGAGCCAAATGTCCCCACGGCCCTGGAGGTGAACCTGGATGGACCTGGCGAACGAGCGCGCCCGGCGTCCGAGCCACGTGGAGGCAGCTCGTCTTTCCGGCGCATTGTCTGGCGGCGGGGGTGCTGTTATGCCAGGGTTCCCAACCCAAACTTCCTTGCTTCGACAAAGCATTCAAGCTGGTAGAACGTCTGACGCAACCAGCGTCAACATCGATAGACTGCCTGATGCAACCAGCGTCAACACCAGCTGATGCAACGAGGCGGGAGTTTTACGCAATCCCCGGCAACTCCGGCGATGCGTCTGACGCAACCGACGGATTTCTCACGCAACGTGCGGCAAGCCCTCTCCTCTGCGGATCCGGTTCGAGCCAGCGACCAACGGCGGTTCCTGATTGGAGGCTTCGAACTACTCGCTGATGGAAGGAATCGGCCAGGGCTATAAAAGAACCAAGCTGCGCGGAGAGATAGACACAGCGAACGAAGAAATCTCGGGTCGTCATCGCACCTCTGTGTGAGCTCAATAAGCTGTCGGCCCCAGTGCCGAATATGTAACGCCTCTGTTTATATGTATATAAATTTGCCTTAACTCACCGTCGCCTTGATCGCTTCGTCTATCAGTTCTGCGCAGGAGCAGTCGCAAGCTGAGACGCCTGATACCCAACAAGTCTCACGCAGCGGCTGATTTGCGCGCACAACTTTGCCTGTTCGCAGGGGACACAGTTTCTGAGAACCAATTCGTTGACTGCGTACGGGTTTAGTGCGTCTAGTTGCTGGACCAAGTCAGACACCTCTTCGTTCATTCTCAACTGCACGGTGAGATCGTTCGCGCTCACAGCCATAGCGATCGTTCGTGCAAGCGGCTGCTTCTTGTTCGAGTGTCTAGTGGATGTGCTGGATTTGCGCGAAAAAAAATTGTCGAATCGACAGGCGCGCCTGTGGCGAATGCGCCTTCAAACAGATGTCTTAAAATATACCCGCACTCCATGGCCGTGACGTCATGAAGTGACGGCGGCGTTGCGCTCGAATCATTCTGATTTACTGCATATTAACGTGGCCCAGTTATGTGTAGATGAATACTCGTCAAAGCGTATTATGGGAAGCTGTGAACACGTGAACGACCAGATGTCAGCCTATAGTAGGGTACTCACGGGCTGCGAGGCGAAAATTAAGGGTTACGAAGTACACGTACGTTCGTTTCAAGCGTCAACAGTTGATGCGATGTCGGTGTCATTTTTACTTGAACGCTTATATAAGGGCCAACATTACCGTTAGCGGCCAGATTCGCAGCGACAGGACGCGTTTATCACGAGTGATTGATCACAGCAGTCGTTATAGAAAAAAAAAAGTCGCGTCTTTATCCGCTAGTACTGTACACAACCTGTCCCTATAGTGTAGCTACTGTGCAGTATTCATTACGGTGGTGTGCCGGCGGTTCCTTTCATTCTTTCAAGGTCATGCCGATCTGCCCAGAACTCAGTTCTTCAATTCGCGCAAACTGCCTTTTTATCGTGCGTAACCACGCAGTGTGTGACTGCTTCCACGTTCTAAAAGAACAATGCTTTCAATGGGACCTTGGAACAGTTTTTTTTTAATTTCCTTCAGCGTTTAAGCTATTGAGTTATGATATCGTTTGTGCCACAAGTTAAGCGACGCATCTGGTATGAAGGCTACTACAGGGAATCACATGTTAGCCTCCTTCTCAGCCCTGTAATTCCTCCTCGAGTCGTCGAGCGCGCAGCCATCGCTGGCGACGGCAGCGCGCTCGACGGGTGGAGCATCGCTTGCGTCTTCGTCACCTGCGCAATGAACTCTGGCAGTGCACGTTTACCTTGCCGAGGCGGATCACGGAGTGGTTGAGATCTGCTCCGGCAGGTGCCGCAACCCTACCAGTCATTCCCAATTTATCCTCCTGTCTTAGGGGGCGACGTTGCGCCCGCAGATGCGTCGATCGTGGCGTTGATCGGATAGCCCAGAGCACGAAGCTCAATGCACCGACTGGCTGAAGCGACTCCGCTGGCCAGTTGCAATACATACCTTACACGATGTCTCAACTTTAGAAGTAACCAGTAGAAATGATCTAATTTGATATGTCTCAAGTCACTGGGGAACCCCGAGTTTATATTGCAGCGATAGCCTGTCCACCCACGTGATTTCACGGTGGCGTACGGTTTCGCTCACGCGGTAAAGGGAGTCGATCACTGTTCGGCCGCGTAAGTTGGCCGATGCTGCACGTCCCACCCTCGCCGTCCAAGTGCTTGACTTAATTGACTTTTAAGGCGAATGCTTTAGCTGCCTCATCAAACGCGAAAATTGACAATCGTCGGCGTCAAAACGAGTGATGCCGAAAAATTCGTCGCGGGATGACGCCACATATATGGCAAAATGATTTACGTCTTTATTAATTCATTATGACGTCACATGACATTGTCGCTTAACAATAATATGGCGGATTTGACGTCCAAAACCAGGATATTGTCACGGGGTCGTGACGTCGACGAAGATAACAGCTGGCGTGGTCAAAATGAAACTCTTTATTTGGCCGAACTTGTGGCCGGGATATGAAAACTCAGACTACAGCAATACACGCTGTACACTGATAGCGGCGAACTGGGCGTCGGCAGTCGAACAACTGACAAGCGGTCAAGCGCGTCGGCTTTTATAGAGGTGCTATCGAACTTTCCAGCGATATCGCTGGTGGCGGCGTTATCTCTCGACAAAGCTGGAACATTCGCGTGCGGCGCGCAACCTTAACAAAACGATCTATTACAATCGCGAAGCTTCTCGAACACTGCTTCGCGGACAGCGTCGAGCGTTGATAACCGTGCTTGCTCGTCAAACCCGAATACATCAAAATAAAACAAGAAGTGGGCGTGGCAGTATGATTATGAGGGACGCAGTAGTGGATGGCTCCAGAACTTTGGACCACCAGGGGTTCTTTCGCGTGCATATAAATATGATAATGTCGCTCGATCAAAGGTTGACGGATCACGGAGGCACTGCAGAACGAGGTGAGGTGTACAAATCTTCCACAACTTCAACCTTATTATTTTTCTGGTACAGAGTATAAACGTCCTCCGTGACTGAAAGCTTCCGCCAGCAACTTGATCGCACCCAGGAGGCGTTGTACGTAGCAGTTCGACAACAGCAGACATTTTTAGTACAAAAGTAGAACATAAATTTGACGCTATGAGATATACGCTTTATGACAGATTATGCAACATTCAACAACGGACATCGTTGAGCCTTTGTGGCACAAATACCGAGGCAAGAAAACAAAACATGGTCATTTTTATATGCATTGTTGTATATGAATATACAGGGTGCCCCAGGTATCTCTAGCCAGAGTTTAAAAATAGGCCGATGCACGGAGACAAAACCGGGACATGTCGCTAGCGTCGTCACTCTATGACGACGCTACCGAATGAGTGTTGCTGACTATGGCATCGAGTAAGTCACCCTAATTTTTATATTCCGCTTGATTGTCTAATTAGGCATCTTTAATTAATTAACTGTTGAAGCAAGAAACCTGGCCAAAACATTCCAATGAGAAAGTTGTAGATCGGTTCGCACGAGATTCGACTAGACAGTTTGTGTTTTGACATCTATTAAGTATTAGTTTTTTTCTGTTTACTACAGATGCCCACGAAACAAAACAGAAAAATGACATGCCCGCTTGCGCGCCTATGCTAAAGTGACTAGACGTCGCGATTTAGGCGGTACAAATCCCGGTTTTGCGGTTGGGGTCCCGCTGTCCCCCCAACCTGCTTGCCGGACGGTGTTTTGTCCCGCTTTCGGCCGAAAGGCGGCTCGCAGTCCCGGTCAGCTAGCTCGGCCACCACACCCCATTGCTATACTATGCTATTTTTACGTGTGAAGCAGAGCACGGAGACAATGCACAATAGGAAGACACGGAACGACACGAACACACGTGCCTTGTCTCCATGCGCTGCTTCACACATAAAAATGAACTGTCATATCATGCTCGAGCGAGAATCAAACCCAGGCCTTATGTATGGCAAGCAGGTCTTCTACCACAGAGCCACACTATTGCTTCAAACTGCTTCGCAAAAAACACAACATGAATCTCATGTGGTGGGATGAGTCTCCTAAACGCATGCGATATTGCGTGGCAGAAGCGCAGAATCGCACCAGGCGTCAAAATATTTGAATTCCAGAACGAGCGGGTGTTTTGAAGGCCCACTCATTACAAATGGCTCAGGCATATTTAATTATCGTCATCAGCAAAAGCATCAACAAAGTGAGCAGCTTCGTAGGTTCGCGTGTTGCCTTACGGAGTAGTAGTGGGCCCTTCACTCATTCGGAAGAGGAACAATTCTGGCGGAGTGGGCAGATCGCAACTCCACTTACAGTGGACATTCTAGGAGAGTTTGAAATGGTCATTGTTGGGCGCACAGACATTCGTCTTCTTGCGGCACGGTTGAGGCATGCACCGAGAACCGAAGCTAGGCTAGCAATTGAGAAGGCGAAGCTCAAGCGTCCGCGATCCCCCGTCCCTCTTTGGAGTCTGCGAAATATGGTCACTTTAGCCTATGCGCGCCATGATTGCAATGTTCCAGCGGCCGTCCCCGGAACGCTGTTTTCGGGTTGAAATCGACGTGGCGTCTTTCATGTTTTTTTCCAGCGTTCGTCAGCCAGTCCGAACATCATTTTTATCCTGCAAACTGTCATAAGTGTAAGGGACATAACTTTGAAAAAAAAAAGATGACAGTGATATCGTTGCTTAATGAAACGTAATATTTTAATGCTTGTCGCATGTACAGCTGGAACCCCCACACCCCCGGTGTGGGTTGGAAATGTGAGGCGGTAAAGGCACCATTCTCTTGCCTTTGGGCACGCAGTGGTTTTAGGGGTTCCTTTAAGGCGTGTTCCTTTCCAAGTAACAGTCGCATGAGCACCTTTGCATACACTTTTTCCACCGCCCCCAGGCAAGCTTGTCCAGCATGACCAGCCTTAAGCACCTGTGCCTTCTGACGTCGGGGTGGCTGTCGCATGAGGATGCATCGAGGTACGTGTTTGACTTCGCCTGGCCGCATGCGTCAGCTGAAGTGCCTGCACCTGCACTACCTGTGCGGCTCCGAGAAGCAAGTCACGTGGGTACAAGGAGGATCACGAGATGACGTCCTGTTCCTAGGCCGTCCCTGCTTCGAGTGCTGCTCGAAGGCGACGTACAGTACAGTAGCATCCGTCTTTGTAGAGCGCGCGATCAGCCGGCCTCGCTCTGGGGAGCGACACCGTGCGGCGGTTGCGGGTACCACTGGAAACAATCCGCGCTCCAATCCGCGATGTGGACGGACTTGCTGTGGACTTGTACAGGTCTACATTTAAGCCGTACGTATTCGCCACATCCGTGCAACGGGCCTCAGTTCTGGCCGACCGCACGACCTCGATCGCTGGAATCACGGACCGTTTCACTCTACACTGTTAGATTTCATATATGAAGCAAATCTGAATGTACACTTTGTAGCGAAGCGTTCGTAGTCAGTAATGGGTCGTCCTCTCGAGCGCCTTCTAATGGGTCGTCCTCTTCTCTGAGAGCACGCCCCTCGTGCTGACAGTCTGCCCCGCCTTGTCTGTCGCTGTCGTGCATCGTCGCCGAGAGCCCGCTAATAAACGACTTTGCAACTTGAACATTTTTGAAACAGCTCAACGACGACGCGGACGAAGAGAATAGAAGCACAAACCACGGCGCTGACTCGCAACTGCATGTTTATTAAAAGCATATGAAAGAAAGCACACGAAAAAATGTTCGAGTACCGTCACAAACTAGCCCAGCTTTCAATCTTACTGAGTGTATACTTCTGATACCGTGAATTACTGTGCCTAAGGGCAGGCTTCCGAAACAAAAAAATTACAAGATATGAATATTCTCGAGCGGGGATGTCGTTGGAGCCAGCGTTTGGAAGCGCGGTCTTGTCTTCTTCATGGGAGCAGGCTGCCTTGAAGGTTTCGAGAATGTTCACACTGTTCGAGAATATTCACCCCTTCAGGCCCCCACCTTCTCCTGAACATCTGCCTGGTTCGGATTTCGAGACGAGATAGAATTACGAGGGTAGTTTGAGGCTCGAAGCGATGAGAAGCCGTCGGACAATTAAGGGAAGTCGCTGCATGCAGAGAACAGTGTCGGAGAGTTAATATGGAAAGTCAAGTGACGTTCCACTCTAGCAGCATTTCTGCGTGTTGTTTTTAATGCGCACATTGAAAACAGCGCCCGATAACTAGGCTGAATCTTTGCTGTTTCATGCTTTCGCCGCTTTGAACGATATGCTTTCCGGAGCGTCCGTGTACAGATAACTGGGCCACGTTCCTTAAGTGTAAATCACGTGATTCGATCGAGGGCAACGCCACCGCTAATATGTGAAGTCAAGTAGACGTCAGCACTGGCGCATGCTCTGTCACGTCTGTTCAAAGAGGCATCCACCATAAGTGGCACCCGCCAGAGGTGCACACCCACTAGCCACTCGATCAAGTGGCAGGCTTTCGCATGCACAATGGTCCGGAACGCAAGACAGGCGACCGTGCATCTCGGTATGAACGAAAGGGTGTCTGACTTGGTCAACCGACTGCGATACCCTGAAGCCGTCGGTGAATTGGTCCTCAGTAACTGCATCGCCACCGAACCGGCAGAGCTGTGCAAGCAACTCGGCCGCTGCGCTGCGCTGCGTTTCCTGCGCTGCGTCTCCAGCGTGCTACGGCCTAGCCAGCTGCTCCAGTTGACGCTGGAGAAACTCCCACGCCTTGAGCGACTCGAATTATCGCTCGTCGTCGACGCGGTTGTCGACTCCGAGATCGGCAACGTGCGCAAGATGGCGTCGCAGAGCGAGGGTCTCACTCCGTCCCACGACCTACGTCAAATGTACGTCGAAGTAGGTGGCGACCGTAACTTCGAGCTCCTCCGGGAGCTTCTGATGTTCTACCCAAAACTAACCCAACTGCACGTTCACTTCGTGCGGGGATGCTTGTCGGAGGCCGTGCTGCGGTGTTACCGCGTTGTGGAAAAGCTCCCTGGGCTGGAAAAGTACACCTTCACTTCCGAACTAGCGGCCAGCCTTCCGACTCCGGATGTGCCAATGTTTTCGCGAGCATTAAGGATCTCCGCAGCCATGTGCGACAACTTCTGCCACGAAAGGTCCAGTGCCTCGAACAATATCTTTGAAATGAACAAACTAGTGAGATCGGATCGCGCCAGAATTTTTCCGTCGCAGTTGGTAGTTCTTGCCGTTTACAATGAGCTCACGGTAGGGTACTTCCGCTTGGTGAGCAGCCGAAACGTCTGGGCAAATGTCCGTGAACTCTGTTTCCTGCTGCTCCCGCCAGATGCCTGCATCGAATTTTACCCGACGGTAGGCACCGTGTTCCGCAAAGACCTCAACAAGCTCTTCTACGTCCTGCGTCAATGCATCGCAGAGCTTAACCTGAGTTCGTTTCACTTTCGCCTCGATTTCGACCTCGCCTCACTGCTCGGGGACAGGCTGCCTAATCTGAACGCGTTCTCGGTCCCACCATGCGCGTTTCCGAGCCAGTCCGCCGTGCGTCGTCTTGAGGCCATTTGCCCCAGGCTCCGAGACCTGGACGTGCGCCTCGAAAAGCGGCGAGGTCACTTCCGGTGCCGCTCGTGCGAGCTTCTCAGAGACCAGCCACCATCCCGCCCGGCCGCCTCGTCGTCGTCTCGGAATTGCGGCATCGCCAGGCTGACCCTTTGCGGCGTGCCGTCTAACGTTCTACAGTGGTTCGTCGACTGTTACAGAGCTGCGGTTAAGCTTCGACTGGCCGAGTGGTGCCTTGTGGAGAACCTGCAATGCAGAGATTTGTTCCGGCTTCTGGGCGACAACAGCGCTATCCACTGCCTTGTGCTGAAGCATCAACACCTGCCGATCAGCGATGAGCATCTTCAGGTGAGTCGGCTTATTTCTGAAGCTAGAAAGGTTCGGCACTGTCGAAGCACTGCCGACTTGCCGAAAATTGATCTAACCTTAAGCTACAGGGTGTGGGCAGAGTGGGTCATGTAACAAATGGCTGTTAGGGCGGGTAGCGCGATGGCAAGATAACTTCTGGTCATTTAGAGTAACAGACTGGATTCCAAGAGAAGGCAAGCGCGCGAAGGGGAGGCAAAAAAAAAAAGTCAGGTTATCAGATGAGATCAAGCAGTTTCCGGGGTTAACGTGGCCGCAGCAAGCACGGGGCTGGGTTGATTGGCGAAACATGGGAGATGCTTTTTGCCCGGTAGTAGCCCTTACAAAAATAGATTTAGACAGTATATAGATTGTCTAGAAATGGGTTTAGACAGTCTATAGACTGTCTAAACCTATTTTTGTAAGGGAGGCGTTATCATGTTTACGATAACTTGCCAATGGCGCTCTAATTTTTCTCTTGCGTCTTCTTTTTCGCTGTCGAAGACTTCTAGCGGAAAAGTCGCGAAACACCTCTCAATCTCGGAGGCCTTCCTTCTGGCGATGCCGTTTGTACCGGCCCCTACCAAAATCCTACCGAAACGCCAGAGGGCAGCACAGGAATACGCAAGAAAGGCGGATTGTTCCTTTCTTTGTAACATTCAAACCGCGCACACGCTCCAGCACTCCTGTGCCTGCTGATCTCGCGTTTTCATCGCCCACAGGCCAGCCTGTCCCGTTTGACCAGCCTGCAGCACCTGTGCCTGCTGACGTCGATGCAGGTCTCGGACGTTGACGCGACGAAATTCGCGCATGAGATCGCCGCCCATGCACGTGGGCTGAAGAGCGTGCACATGCACTACACGCGCGACGACGCAGAGTCCGAGAAACGGGTCACGTGGTTAAGAAGACGGCGCAAACTTGAGCTATTGCTGGACCGTCCTTGCTTTGGGTGTTGCTCGACGGCTACTTTCATCGGACTAATGAAACCAGTCAACCGCAACTGCGACTTGGACCTGTAAGCCGAATTGACGAATACACGTGTTAGTATTAAAATATTCCTCAATCGTCACATCCGACATTAAAACATTATGCATGTTTCCTCAACATTCACTTCTGGTTTTAAATCGTTATGCTGCTCCGACGCTTTTTTATAAGTCGACTTTCTTTCGGGGATTCATTTTTTTTTAGAAAGTGGGATGACGGTGCTGCGCGATGGTTGCTGCGCGATGCTGTGCGTTTGGTACTTTCCGCAGGAATAAAGATTTTATGTAGCTTATGTGCTTTCTTGAAATAAACCAGAAGAACGTTAGCGCTCAGATTTCCTTTTTTTCGTTGTCTTGCGCTAAGTGACCTTAGTTTCATGGTCACTACAATGGTACGCAGAGCTGCACGCCAAAATGTCGCGCAAGTCAATGCACTTAGCTTCGAAGCCGCGCAGTGATTCTTTTGTGGCGTGAGCGAAAGCGTACGTCACCGTAACGGTCACGTGGGCGGGCAGGCTATCTTTGCAAAACGCAGTCGAGATTCCTCAGTGACTTGATACATATCTATTGGTGACTTGTGAAGTTGAGACGTCGTGTAAGGCATGTATGGCAACTGGCAAGAGGCGTCGCTTCAAGCAGTCGGTGCATTGAGCTTCGGGCTCTCGCCATCTGATCAACGTCAGGATCCACGTGACTGCGACCGTAACGGCACCCCTTGGGACAATACCACATTGTTCGTGTTAGCGCTTCTCAGAGATCGTTCTCAAGTATGCTTTGTTTGTTCGCATACTCCTTGGCGTATACAGGTTTTTGTCGTATGTAGACCCTTGCAATTTTTTAAGAGTATCGGAGGGAAGTGCAGGACATCGTAGCGTCTAATTTTCTCGAAAGGTAACGAGATCTGCCGGTGATGCGAAAGTGGACCAAGCAGGCTCAACCGCGAACGCCGTCCGCTTCGCTGTTTACTTCAACATATCTTTAAGTAAACAGCGCCTTACAACGAAGCACTTGGGAGAAATGGTCAAGAGTATGCGCATACGCGCTATGCGCAGCCAAGTGCAAGTGTCCTCTGTCCTCTGCTGTGCTGTTCTGCTAGGCGCACTCGATATCGGTGCTTGCTGCTGCGTAATCAGTCCCTTTGTTTAATTTTCTTTTATGAATGCCATACACATTCACCTGGAAAGCGTGAGCGTCGAGGAGGCCGAGACTACGCCCACTGATGTCGCTCTTTTCGGTCATTAACGTAGCAGGCGGCGCTCGCAGTTCAGTCTGCTTTGTGCGCTTGCGCGTCGGCACATCTCGTTACTTTTCGAGAATATTAGACGCTACCATATCCCGCGATACTGTTACGAAATTGCAAGGGTGTACTGTAGGCCGCAAAAGTTTGCGGGATGTGCAGCGCGTGGCGGAGCGACAGAAAACTGCATTGCTGCGTCACCTACCGTGATGCGGCGGGTGTTGAGGCTATCGGCCGCAGCCTCCGCGATTATACCCGGCAACGGCACGTTGTCTAAACGCGCCGTCGCTAATCGCCGAGGCCGATAGCCTCAACACCCGCCGCATCACGGTAGGTGACGCAGCAATGCAGTTTTCCGTCGCTCCGCCACGCGCTGCACATCCCGCAAACTTTTGCGGTCGACAGTACAACGGAATGAAAGGGAGGTGCGGTAGTGTAGCGGGACCTGTAGGAGCAGGTCTCAAGCATTCTGTGATCCCCTTTGGCAGGGCACTGTCGCTGGGTTCTACGACACCTTATAACGGCGCTCTGTCGAAGCGGATCAAGCAAGCAACCGTCCGTACAATTCGCGGTAGAAGCCAACGACCGCTTGCCTTCCTCTGGGCTTCAGGAACGCGTTTGATGCCGTGCGTAGATACCTTTGCGAAACAAAAAGAATACGACTTTGCATTCCCACTTGTATAAGTATTCTTATAATAGTTATGACTTGAAAAAAAAAAGAAAATAGAGAAAAGTTCTTCTTCTTATTATTATTCTTATAATAATTATTATTCTTATTTATTTCTATGCGGGACAACGTTAATGTGTCTGATCTGAATGTTTGAAAGCCAATTATTTCACTCTTTCCTTGTTGCGAACGGTTTTATTTATTTTTATTATCAACATTCAATACTCAAAATACATTAAAAAAATAAGATCAATTCTTGTCCAATCCCCCGGAGTGGATGTGAGGCATGTGGCAGAGGGTAAAACAATAACTTGCCTTGCTTGGACAGCCTGATAAAACGCCAGGGTAACAGACTTGCATTTGGCGTATTCGGAAAGGGCACATACACACGGGCATGTACCTTAACTTCAATTCAGTGCACCCATCCAGTCACAAAAGGTCAGCGGTTACTTCCCTTGTACGCCGGGCAGATAAAATGTGCTACACCGCGGAGGACCGAGCGGCGAACTTGGCTACCACACGCCGTGACCTGTCGTCTTCGGGCTACCCCAGTTCGTTTATACGGACTGTCCGAAATCTCCTAGCTGATCCAGCGCCACAACAGCCACAGCGACAAGTTAGGAAAAGGATTCCTGTGCCACACGTCCCCGGCGTAAGCGAAGGTCTGTCCCGTATCTTTCGGTCGTACGACGTCGACATCGCACATGTTTCTACGCGCAAGCTCAGGCAATCTTTGGTGATGGTAAAAGATAAGCTCGCGAAAAACAAGTCTCCTGGTGTCGTATACAGGATACCTTGTGCTGATTGTGGACATGTGTACATTGATGAAACCGGCGATTTCGAAAAAAAGAATAAAGCACTGCAGCACAAGAACGACGTCAACAAGGAACACGTGGCAACAAACGCGTTGGCTGAGCACGTAGTTTCCACGGGCCGTGTCATCAGCTGGGGCAACGCGATCATAATTGGCAAAGAAAGAAACAAGACGGCGAGGCTCTACCTGGAATACCTTCATATTCAAACAGCGGCGCACGCGCTCAATCGCAACTCGGGCAATCTGCCCCCGATGTACACACGTTGGTGGCGTCACATCGGCAAGCGTATTTAATCTGCCTCCGTTTAAATAAATTATTCATTGTGAACAAGGTCCCCGCAGCGGGACCGAAACGTCTTTGTGTGTGTGTTCTTAACGATTGGTCGGCGCTTGGCCATAAACTTTCCCGACCAGACTGGTTTCCATTGAACCCTGGACTTGATTTGTGACTTGTAACGTTGAGACAGCTTGTAAGGCTTGTATGGCAACTAGCGAACGGTGTCGCTTCAGCCAGTCGGTGTATTGAGCTTCGTGCTCTCGCTATCGGATCAACGCCAGGATCCACGCATCTGCTGCCCTGAGGTCGCCACCGAAAACAGGGTTACCGTTGGGTAGATTTGAAAGGGAGCCAAAACTCAAGGTAAATGTAGTCAAAGTAGCCATGCCATTTAATTTTAGCGCCTAATTTGTAGCCAAATAGGAAAAGAAATGTGATGTTACGTGAAGAGATGTTTGTATTCAACAGTAAATATTATTTCCCTCTGGCTTGGTTAAGCTGCAGTTAAGCTTTGAATAAATTAATTTTAATACTTTCAGTGCGCCTGCATATGCAGTTTGTACGACAGATAGAGTTCTTGCAAAAGTAACTTTGGGCCAACAACTTAGCAGGAACATTAAATGTTGAAGCTGTTTTCTCTTGAAGCCGTAGATCTCGATTGTTACAAAGTTACAATAATACCAGTCCAGCTTCAAGTTGCAAAATCTGATCCAAGATGAGTCCAGCTACATTTTGTTTCGGATATGTCTCTGACGCGCTGGGTTTCACCATTATGATCGGGCGTCAGCAGTGTGCCATATAGCCACGCGTTTCCTAACGTGCGCGTGTCCCTCACTCGTTGTGTGCTTCAGTACTCACTAGCCAGCAGGCGGGAGAAGGAACTGTGCGCGCATAGGCCACCACGATAGAAAAATTTGCAAACAATGGTTATTCGTTAAACTTGCTTACTGCTTTATCTTCAAATAAAACGGAGAAATGGCCCGTAAATGCGGTAGAATAGAAGTTCAAAATAGCCAGAAAGTAGCCACTGGCGCTAACCTGAAATTCTTGTCTCCAGACAGGGTCAGGTAGTAGCCAGTTCGGCGCAGTGCAGCCACCAACGGCAATTCTGCCCGAAGACAATACCGCATTGTTCGCGCCCACGCTTCTCGGTGATCGTTCTCAAATACATTTCGTTTCTTTCCATGCTTCATGCCCAGGTGAAAATGATTCCAATTCCCAGCTGGGTTATGAAACCTGGAAATCTTTCCAGGCTGGAAATTTTCCCAGCTGGAAATGGAAAAATTTCCACCCTGGAAAATTTCCAGGTTCCATAACCGAGCTGAGAATGGAAATATTTCCAGCAAATATTTTCAGCAGGAAATGGCAAAATTTCGAGTTGGAATCCTTCATTCCCAGCTGGAAATGGAAGAATTTCCAGATTTGACCTCGCGGCTGTCGCATGCGTCTTAGCATGGTTCCTACTGGACCTGTTCGTCCAGTGAACTGCACACAGTCAAAGAACATGGTAGTGAAATATAACAGCATTTATTTGCACCCTTGTAGCAAGTGTTGGAACATATCGCGAGATGTGGAATGAGTTTGTTCATATCCTGGTACACCACCTGACAAAAAATATCTATACATAGTGAGCGAACATCAAAACCACAATGATCCATAAAACGCAATTCTAGCAAAAGTATAGTTTTACCAAATTACATGAACAGCATCCATACAGTTTTCAAAAACAGTACCACAACACACAATCAACGCAGTGCAAAAAATTACAGCATATCCACGGGTGAATGATGAAGAGCTTGGGCGAAGCTCCTGAAGGAATTATGGTCTCGGTATTCGCTTCTCGTTGAGCCCGTTTCGCAGCGGCGTCCTTGGCGCGCACCGTCACGGGATCCGCCTGGCTGCCGCCGATAGAGCGCCCGCCGCTGCGCATCGTCCATGCTCCGCCAACGATCCGACACGTACGGCGACGATCCAGGAGAATGAGAGAGGCGCTCGCTCCCCGCGCATCCCCGCGCAGCAGCCAATCGGAGAGCAGCGGCACTTCCAGCGCCATCTAGTGTCGATTCACACAAGCGCCATATTGCACACAATTCTATTAGACCAACGCCATCTTGGAAATGAGACGAGAAATGGTGATGACGACACAGATTGTGTACAGCGCCATCTAGAATATCGTCCATGAACTGCAGTTTGTATGTACTTCTATGAGACAGCGCCATCTATTGCATCATACGGGAGATCCGTTTACGTCGGACAACGGAGACGTGACAAGGTTAGACTAAGAGGAGCTACGCCCCTAAAAGCAAAGGTGAGCAAGATCTGATGAGCACTGCGGTTTATACTGTAGGTGCTATGTAACGATGACTTATTTCGACCTTTAGCTACTCGGGATAGACGTCCAATGAATTCACTCAAACATATGTAATTATTGGCGTTTGTTGCATAGACGCATGCGCACCTGTAGGTACAAGCATAGCACGGCACCGGGCTATCGGAAACAAACGCTGCTTACACAAACCGGCCGGTAGTGTACTTCGCACATATATAAACATTACACACAGCCAGGTAACATGACACCGTGATAACGAAGCTCACAAACATCCGGGACAAACATTCACTTATACTCGAAATATATAAGTGCAACTTACCTCCAATTGGAACAATCGGAGCTGAGAAAATCGCTGTCCCTTGATCGGCGCTGGTGTATCCAAGACATCGCACACAGTACAGCAATAAAAACCGCTCGAACATGCTGCTCATCACTCGTAACACTTCCCAGAGATAAACCTGACTAAAAATAACTATTCCATGTAACTGTCGCACAGATATTCATCAAGGAAACTCCCTAGACTAGCGAACACCGAGCACACACACGTACCGATATCTCCAATATCACCACGACTAGCAGCCATGTGCTGTACGAAACTGTGGCTGACGGCGGCGACATAATTATTTATGCGGTCTATTGGACCGCTGTCTTTAATGGTGTGAACCTTAAAAATGAAATACAACTTTTGTACGCTGTCTTTATATTACAGAGTGGGTTATTATTTAGCATTAACGTCATAAGTCAACGAGAAATGATACGAGAATAGAGGTACTGAGATGCCAGCAAACATCGCGGCAGTGCGGCGTTTTTCTTGGCCACGGCTAGCCACGGCGTTAGCAAAGTTCACTGCTATTCGATCATGGCAGTCAATGGCGAATTTTGAAAATAATGTCCCCTTTTCCTGCTCTAACAGAAAAATTTCATGCTGAGCAAATTATCTCCCAACTGAAGCTGGAAAAATTTCCAGCTTGAAATATAAGTTCCCAACTGGAACTGGAAACTTCAAGCTGGAAATGGCTTTCCAGTCGGGAATTATTTCCATATCCATGCTGGAAATACCATTTGCAGCCTGGAATGGGTTTCATTCCCAGCTGGAAATACAATTTTCAGCTGGGAATGGAAAATTTCCAGCCTGAAGAGCCGTTTCCAGCTGAAAACCAGGCTGGACACCCGATTTCTAGCTGGGAATTCACATCCCATTTTCACGTGGGTGGCGTTTGCAGATTGTTGGCGAGAGGATAAAATGGGAATGGCTAGTAGTGTTGCGGCACCTGGCGGAGCAGATCTCAACAACTCCGCGTCCGCAAGGCAACCATGCGCTGCCGGAGTTGATTGCGCAGCGGAACGACTGCTATGATCAATCACTCGTGACAACCGCGTCACTTCGCTGCAAATCTAGCCACTAACGGTAATGCTATATCATATATAAGTGTTCGAGTAAAAATGACGCCGACATCGCACCAATTGTTGACGCTGGAAACGTATGTACGTACGAGCATTTCCTAACCCTTAATTTTCGCCTTTCATTCCGTGAGTACCCTCCTATAGGATGACTTTTGGCCGTTCACGCGGTTCACGTGTTCACAGCTTCCCATAATACACTTTGCAGAGTATCCATCTTCATATAACTGGGACACGTTAACCTGGAGTAACCAGGTTAACGTGTCCTCGAAACCAGGTTAACGTTGGGCTCGAAACCACGTTATTCGAGCCCAACGCCGCCGTCACTTCATGACGTCACGGCCACGGAGCCCGGTTATATTTAACACGTATGTTCGTAAACGCATTGGCCGTGCGCCTGAGTATGAACGAAGAGGTGTCCGACTTTGTCCAGCTACTATACGAGCTAAAGCTGTACATCGTCAGAGAAATGGTCCTCAGAATTAGCCTCCTTTGCGAGCCGGCCGAGCTGTGCGCGCAAATCAGCCGCTGCGGGAGACTCCGGCGCCTGAGCTGCGTTGCCTACGCTCTCCAGCCAAGCGAACTACTCAAGTTGATGCTAGAAGGACTCAGCAGCAGCTCTAGTTATCATTCGTCGAAGACACTGAGGTGGTTGTCGACTCCGAGGTCAAAGCTATGCGTCCTATAGCGCGGGAATTGCGGGATGTCATCCCGTACCACAGCTGACCCTGTGTGACGTGCCTTTACGTCGAGTATGGCGCCGGCCGCAACTTCGAGCTTCTCCGGGAGCTTCTGGTCTTCTGCCCAAACCTAACCGAACTTCACGTTCACTTCGTGCATTGAATAATCTCGAATGCTCTGGCACAGTGTCTCCTGCTTCAGGAACAGCTGGACAGACTGGAAATGTTCACGTTCACCTCTGAACTACCGGCTTCCATTCCGCTTCCGTACGGGCCGGATCCATCATTGACGTTCATGAACTGTGCTGTGATCTACGCCAACGTCCGCCACGACAGGTCGAAAAAGTGGTGGAGCTGCTTCGAACTGAGTCACCTAGCACTCAGCTTGGATCGAGCGCACATTCTTCCGTCCCAGATGATCGCGTTTGCCGTCGACGAATTGAAGGCAGTGACGTCCCTGCAGGAGGAGAACCGGGAACAAAGCTGAGCACGCGTCCGCGAACTCTGCCTCTTGCTTCTCCCATCGGAGCCCTCCATCGTCTCGTACCCTAGGGCGGACGGTGCGTGCCGCGACCACCTGGAACATTTCTTCTACGCGCTGGAAAGCATCGTCGAGCTGAACGTCAGTTCCTTTCACTTTCGCAGCGACGTCGACCCGAGAAGACTTCTTCTGGATACCCTATGGGGCGCCGCCTGCTTGCGCTCTCAGCGCCCCCGTGTTGGTTCCCGAGGCAGTCCTCTGCCCGCTTGCTGCCGTTGGCTTGCCCCGACCTGAGAGACCTGGACGTGCGCGGCGTAAGCCGAGGGGGTCACGTGCGGTGCGCTTCCTGCCATAATCTCCTCTACAGGGCAGAGCGCATGCAGGAACCGTCCGACGCGGCCATGTTTTTGTCCACTAGATTCGCCAGGCTGACCCTGTGTTACGTGCCTTATCGGGTAATACTATGGTACTTCGAGTGTTTCGGAGCTGCGGTAACGCTTCGACTTGCCGAGTGGTGCTTTATCGGAAGCCCGCAATACGGTCATTTGTGTGGGCATCTTGGCGAGTGCGTAGCTATCCGTTGCCTCATGCTGCAGCATGAAAACCTGCCGATCGACGATCAGCATCTTCAGGTGAGTCGTCCTATTCTCGACCCTCTGAAGAGCGGCACTTATTGAGGTGTTCGTTATTTGTCGACAATGGCATAATTCGTTCATTTGTGTCTTTTTGTTGTTTTTAGCCTCTCGCGTCAATAATTATCGCGCGCAATCTGATTGTGTGAACTGCGGTAAAAAGAATGATTAATTATTATCAGCGATAAACGGCACAGAGAATGTCGCCAGGGCCAATGCCACTCGTGTTCCCCGACTCAGAAAGGCTCAATTTTGGATACTGTGGCCCCGTGAAGCCGGTGGTACGGTGCTCGTCGTCTACCCCGAGGGTCGCTGGCTCGACCACGGCGGTCGCATTTGCAAAGGATTCGAAAATGCTAGACGCCCGTGTAATTAAATTTTGCAGCTCGTTGAAGAATCCCAGGTGCTCGAAAGTAACTCGGACTATCCCACTACGGTCTGCCTCATAATAATATCTTGACTTTGGCACGCGAAACCCCAGCAGTTGATGTTATTTTCACGTTGGTATCATTAAATGGCATCGCTCAAAGCGGCGCTGACGATATTTGAAGCTGGAGATGTGCCCCATAGTTTCTCGGCATGCCTGTCTTTTTGCCCAAGTTTGAATAGCGTGCGTCACCTCGAAGTTTATTTCGAGGGGCAAACAGCGTATGAATGACTTGCGGGGGTGTACTGCACCCATTGACATTACTGTGACATGTTCTGTGTGGCCGATACCACCCTGTATCTTTCCTTCAACTTCTATCTTTTGTTTTGCAGATTGCTAGAAACATAAGCAAATTGCGTGTTCCTGAACTTGCTCCCACCTTTCTGGAAGTCTTCGCACGTGTATCTTTCTTGCTTGTTTCTATGCTTGTTTCATTAGCGGGCGTAACCCGTCGAACTGTCACGCGAACATGTTAGTGTTTCGCCCGTTTTGTTTTCCTTGTAATGATGGAGCCGGGCTCGCACATGGACGTATCCGCTGATTGATTGATCTCACGTGCATTGTTTCCCCCCCCCCCCTCCTAGGCCAGCTTGTGCCGCATTACCATCCTGCGGCACCTGTGCCTTCTGACGTCGATGCAGGTCTCGGACGCTGATGCAGCCAAATGTGTCCATGACTTCGTCGTCCGCTCAGCTCCGCTGAAGTGCCTGTACTACAGACGCAAAACCGACAACTGGGAGCAACGAGTCACGTGGTTACGTCGACGCCCCGGCGAAGTCCGGTTGCGAGATGGTGCCTGCTTCGCATGTTGCTCGACGGCAATGTTCATCGGACTGGTCAAGCCGGTCAGTCGCGAGTGTGAGGCGGACCTCACTCGCGAGTTGAATCAAGAGATGCACCTGTTATGAAAGTTTTCCTTAATCCGATTTCAATGTAATAAAGGTCAGAGCATTGCAGGTTAGAGTTTAATGCTTCCGGTTGTAAACATTAAAGGGACTGTTTACCGTGCGTTATTGCTTCTCTTCTTTCTGTCGCACAAGAAAGCATACCGTCTGAAGTGTCCAGGCTTGCAGCGATTTCTCTGGAAAGGGAGCAGCAATCTTTAAAACAATTTTTCGACCTACGTTCTGTGATTTTAAAATAGTGTTGGGACGCTCGCAACACTTGCACGTAATGACAATCGTTGTGCCGGTGTAAGTGCAAAATTGGAACCACGTGCAGTTTTTGCGGGCTTAATTAGGTTTTGTATAATATTGAAACAATCGCAGTAATGGTCGTTTAGGGCACGCATACTGTCAAAGTATTACCACATATCTGCAGCTTTGTTTAGTATGCCTGAAATACCACCGTAGTCGAGCGGAAAACGTGGTCCGTTCCTGCAACGCTGGTACTCCGGCGTTGTTAAACAAACTGTAGTGGTTCGTCTCATGCCGAACGTGTACCTAATGGTACATTCGACTGGGAGCCACCAAGCTCTGACTCGGATTGCAACAATGCAGTGCCCGCTCTTGATCCGAGCGAAATGACGCGTGCCTGAGCGAAACAGGCTGTCGCTCGCCAGAGTAATAGGATGCCGGAAGAGGAAACTCGTCACTGTGTCTTCTGTTGCAAACTGTGGAGGCGTGGGAGGGGAGTCACTTGATCAGATCTCGGTCGCGCTCCGATGTTAAAGTGAGCGCCTCGGAGCGCTCAGCTGGAGCGTGGTGCTCTGAGAGAACCAGTCGAACGTATTCGGAGCGCTCGATTTCGACCAGGCGAACGTGACGCGCGTCGCCATAGCGCTCTGGAGCGCTTGAAAACGATCAGTCGGTGCCCGTAAAAATGTTCTCCGGCCGGATGCACGCGCTCTTATTCCACCGCGTGTCTGCTCTCTCCCCCTTCAACTTACTAGGGCGGAGGAAGTTGTTCTTAGGAGGCTTCGGGCAGGGGTGGCCCTTACCCCGGCTGTTATCTTAACACGGAACTGGTCGCATTTACCAGTCGGTGCTACATGCCCGTACTGTTCTGTTCCGGTGATGCAAGTGGATGCATATCACCTTATATGGACATGCCAAGGGTTACAGTCGGAACGCTCCCGTCATCTCCTGCAAGCTGGCCTTCGCTACAGTGACACAAACAGTTATGAGCGATGGATACATGACAACACATTCCACAAGACACTTCTTCACTTCATAGACAACACCGGCCTAACGGCGCACATTTAATACAAATATACACAACAAATATTATGCCTTAAGGGCAAGTCTGTGTCGCAAATAAAGAAAAAAAGAAAAAGTCCATTGGTATGATCATCACGCAGGAACACGCTGTGGTGGCCTCCACGAAACACGATGTGTACACTGTGAAGTTTGGGCTCTCTGTCTGCGAAGCCGACAACACCCTGCAGTCAAACTGCGGTGTATGCGCAATATGTCGCTTCAACTTGTTTCCATCGAAGGTCTTAAGAGGAGAATACTATGGGTGTATACACTAACATTTTTCTGGATTAGCATAAAGTAAGAACACAACTCAACACGCTGTTCGTCAAAGGCCCCAAGCTTTATTGTCCCGTCAAAGATGGAATCAAGATGCAGGGACGAGACGCAGACGGACAAAAGTGCGCAGACGCGGGAATGCGGACATCACGCAGACACGCTGGAATGTGTGGTAACGAATTTGATGGGCACTCCGCCTGGATACTAGACAAAAGATGCATGACCTTTGACACTTGAGCAATTCATTGCACAAATAGGCAGGAGAAAAGTACACGGTGGAGTGAATGTCAGAAGGAAGATATCTATGGCGCCGGTTTGAAACCTGACGACGGCGGTGAGGCTCATGCATGTAGACGTACAGGTTGTAAGCCCCTGAATACCACGTCGTTGCTGAACTATATAGGACTCGAGTACTGCGCGTAAGCTCGAAGTGGATCACAAGAAAGCTCTACGTGAGTCGACAGCGTACAAAGCTGTCTGAGGAAAGGTTTCAAGGAACTATACACAATACAACTGTAGGCCTCTTGCGGAGCTGCATGAGGTTTATCACTTTCGTACCATTTCACCCGCATTGTGCCTTACTTGCACAGCCTCTGTGGCAAATGTAAGTCTGGACTTTGGTCGGCATTAGAACGTCCGGTTTCGGCTCACGCGCTTGCCCAAGGGCTAGCTGTCATCGTCGAACTGTTGGCTTGTGGGTCGCATATTAAAATGTTAATTAATTTATTTTCTTAATTACCGTTGTAATTGCTGTGTCTAGTCATCTGAAGGTATCTCTCACCACAGAAAAAGTTCTTATGAAGACAGCGAGCAAATATTTCATTTCCCTTACTTTTGATGATTTTCGGACACATTTCTTGAAACACCTTACACGCCGGGCGTACACTCACAGAAAACATCGAGTAAAAAGGGCGTCTTTTTGTCCCACAACAACTAATCGTCATTTATTTTGCCTTCCTTTCCTTGCATTATCGCCGCGCGCCCGGCACTTTCTGGTCACGAACGGCATGTGCGCTATCATCGTGACATAGCATTCATGGTAAGAAAGTGGCCAGCGCCGAGTTTTCAAGAAAGGAAGCGCAAGCCACATGACGATTATTGTTGTGGGACAAAAAACGCCCTTTTTACTCGACCTCTTCTGTGAGCGTAGCCAGAAAAAAAATTCGGTGTACGTCCCTGCTAAATCATAATAATAATAATAATAATAATAATAATAATAATAATAATAATAATAATAATAATAATAATAATAATAATAATAATAATAATAGGTCCTTTATTTTTCATCAAGCATAAGATGAGGGAGGCAGGGAGAAAAAGCTGTCGAGCAGCTTGACTAGCTCCGGCCCCCCAAAATGTACACTTCGGCGCGTTTACAGCAGACTGTGCTGAACATATTGAATAACCAAAATAACAATGAGAATGCAAAGTGACAGGCTATTAAACAGTGTACATAAACACGGCAAAGAAACATCAAGGAAAAAAAAAAATTAAGAGATTGAAGAGAGAAAACATTTGGGAATAATACAATTAATTTTCATTGAAAATATGTAATCACACAACATTTGTTATCACAAAACATTCGTAACTAGAAAACATTTGTAAGAAAATGTTCGTGCCTAGAGAAACCAGTGTTGTAATTCATCAGGGGCAAATGAGACAACGTATGGGTTACATTTATGAAATGACAATGGTGCTTAAAGAACATAGAAAATTGTTTCAAAACAAGCATTAGAAATATGAGGGGAGAACCACTGCAAAGCTATGAATACAATTAAACTTCAACATTTGAAAAAAAAAAGTACGCAGTTTTTTTGTAGATGATCTCTCCGGTGCAATGTCTTGGTTGCAAAACAAGTTTAGTAACTCCGGAAGCTTGTGTTTTAGCATTTGTGTCCCGTAATTTGTTCGACATAACGGTACTTTCAAAGTCTCTGGATGGCGCACTGAATATGGCTGCATCCTCCTTTCTAAACAGGCTAATCGAGCTAGGAAATGGCCGTTATCTTTAATTTCGAATTTGTATGCTATGGACCGGCGGTAAGAATAGAGAGATGGAATACGTAGAGTATGATGCCTATGGAAAAGCGATGCTGAAGGATGATCAAAAGCCACATTATATACATACCTTAACATTTTTTTCTGAAGTTAGTACAATATTCGTAAATTCGTGAATGTCGTTGATCCCCACACAAGATGACCGTAGATTACATGTGAATAAAATAGCGAGTTATAAATAAGAAGTTTAACGTACGTGGGGAGAGTTCGTCTGTTTAGATACGTTATCCCTACAATGCTAGATAATTTTTGTGCTACATAACTAACATGGTAGTCCCAAGACATTGTTTCCGAAAATATTACACCTAGTATCTTAAATGTTTTAACTCTGTCTATAAGTCCGCCATTTTACACCTAAAGCTGCATCGGTGACCACCTCCCTGTTTTTTGGCCGGAAAACTACAGCTTTTGTTTTGGTAGTATTAATCTTTAATGCATTGTAATAGGTCCACTTACCTAGCTGCGTTAATGTATTGTTTGCTCTATCCATTATGTCCGACAATACCGTACCGGAGAAAAGTAAAGTCGTGCCATCGGCGTAAATTACAAATTTTGTGGTTTTATCAATATTGACAATATCATTAATGTACAAGTTAAATAGAAATGGACACAGGATACTTCCTTGTGGAACACAGGACAAAATTGGTTTGATGTCGGAAGAATGGCCGTTTATATTTACAAATTGCTGCCTGCAACCTAAATAAGAGCGGAGAAGGGCCAATACCTTACCGCGAAATCCATACTTTTCGAGTTTTTTTAATAACAGGCTATGATTAAGATAATCAAAAGCCTTCGTGAAATCTACGCAGATACCCAGAGCCAAGTGTCGATGTTCAAAAGCATTCAAAATGAACTCCTTCTGTTCTAACAGAGCGAGTTCTGTTGAGCGCTTTTTCTTGAAGCCAAATTGCGCCGTATGTATTATCTCATGTTTATTACAAAAGCTGATTAGTCTTGACAAACAACCTTTTTCGAGGCCTTTAGAAAATATGGGCAAGAGGGACACTGGCCTGTAGTTAGCTATACTATTTTTGTCTCCCTTTTGTGCAGAGCAGTTACTTTGGCTATTTGCATTCGTTTTGGGAAAACCCCTTATGCTAAGCAAAGATTAAAAACATGTGTTAGGCAAGGTGCTATAAGGTCTATCACGTGTTTGACAGGTTTTATTTTAATACCATCAGCGTCGCTACTAGCACTGCTGTTGAGCCCTACAAAAGTAGAGATCACCTCTGTCGTTGTAACAGGGTTAAGAAAAAAGTTTTGTCGCAACTACGTTCTAAGTAATGCAGGGCATTGTCATTAATTTCTCCGGTATCAATATTGACGAAATAATCATTGAACAAATCTGCTAATCGTTTTCCACTAAATTCGTCGTCATTCTGTCTTAGTTGTGTTAAAATTCCTGAATGCCTCGATCGATTTAATAAAGCGTTTAGATTTTTCCACGTTATGTCTGCTCTTGATGCAGACATAGAAAAAAGGTCACAGAAATAGTTATCCTTAGCCTTTCTAATCGGTCACAGAAATAGTTATCCTTAGCCTTCCATCGACAACTCATGCACACACATTGCTTAGGACAGGTTGGGACAAGCCATGATTGATGTTTGCGAGAAAGGGTTTAGTCGGTACGTCGGACCATACACAATGCGTTTGCGGCGCGTGAGTACTGCGAACTACGTGCTTCCAGATGGCGCTTTGCAGTTTTGGTGTTGATTGCCCAAATCAGAGATCTAGTTGCGCAGCGCCAGGCAACAAATACACGAAGACAGGACACAGGGAACACAAGACAGGACGGCGCATGTAATCTCTTCTTTTCGTTCATTGTGTATTCGTTGTCTACCGTTACCCTACCAAAATTATGAACCGAAACCAAATTGTCCACCTATCCGTTATGCTGCAGAGATCTAGATTTTTTGCATAAGAGATTACCTCACTCCATGGTGGCGTTACTTCTTAGAACAGATGACAGTACGTTAACCTTTGTATTTTGTTGACATCAGAAATCACAGCGGCACTCTGATGGATTTTATAGCTGGAAGATTCGAGAACATGACTTTAAGGTACTGCTCATAAAAAGAGGTCTCTGTACAGCTAATCCGGGTTGGTCGGGTGGAGCTGCCGTTCATCTTACAAACTAGTGGATAGGCAGTAGCACGGTTTTTTTTTTGTTTGCAGTTTATATGGCACTGGGCCACTTCCTTTGAGACAAGGCTGAGTATTACAATACCTCAGCGATTCTAGCGCACATGAACTCTTGACTTCCTGTCCATAATTAATTTCAGTCCATGTTAACATCACTACCTTCTAGTTATGTTTTTCGCTCCCTCTATATCTCTCCTTGATTTCGCTTTGCTACCTAGGTTCTGTGTGGAATAGTTTTTATTTTCAAGACCTCCGTTTCAGTTCATCTTCGCTTCTTTTTGTTTTTGAATTTGTGCAATATAGTTTTGTTGTGCTCATGAGCCCGTGCGCGTGTGTTCTACATAACGAAGCCAATGTTCCGTGTAGCGGAGGTTTAATAACAGCTAGTATTGAGGACGGAGCACTAAATAAAGGAAAATAAGATCGAGTTAGTGGCTGAACCGCCAAGGAGTTCAACACTCCAAATATTGTGTAGGCTGAATGTGAACTCCCGCTTGTTTAAGCGACAGTGTCCTATGACTCGTGTTATGTTATAATTCTGAAACTTTAGCACTCAAAGTTTGCCGCCTAGGGTATAATACTACCCCCCTGGATTCATAAAGCTTGTTCTCGCCATTGCAAGCGCGAGGATAAAATGGAAGGTGATCTGCTGCTTCAACCTCCACTTATTGTAGTGCATAAGCACCGGACAAGTAAGCAAGCAAACCGCGCTTCGTTCGGTTTTCGGGCCTTTGCGAGGTACCTGAAAGGACGTAAATGCGCTCGGGAAATGCCGCTACGCTCACGTTTCGTAGGGAATAAACAAACATCCGGCGCAGGCTTGGGCAATCGCGTCCGCTAGATAGTTCGAGCGAGAGCATCATCGTTCACTTGGTGCCATTTGCATCTGAGTGGTTTTAAATTTTCTCCGGGCGTAGGGCCGATCTTAGGTCACCATCGCCCCTCTCTGGTTACAATACTGTGTCAGAACCTGCGATCAGCCATCAACAAACCCGCACTTTGCGTGCCTCATATTTCTTGCGCATCGCGTTCCACTTCCACGAATGCACTGAACGATTTGCGGGGATTCGTGGCCCTGCGACGCTTGCGGACCGGAGACCCTGCTCAAATTCTTCCAGCCCTTGATGAGTTCGACTCAAGTTCGGCTAATATCCCACCAGCTGTGGTGTCCTGTTCGAAAAAAACGCCCGCATGGTCTGAGCAGTGAAAACTTTTGGGTGCATATTACGAAATGAGGCGCAGGCACAGTGCTACGTGGCGTAAGTGCGGCGCTCGTTGCCGCGATTAGCATGTAGCTATGCTAAACTAGCTCTTGCGAGGTACTGCATGATGAACTTTTGCGCTGCCATCTGTTTGAGATATGTGGGCAGGATCACACGTCTGATAATTAGTTATTAGAATAGGAAATTATCTCCGGCGAGGCACTGATGAGCTATATTGGTCCGTATATGTCTACACGCGCCACTTTACGTGCCATGTTTAGCGAGTTATTAGAATGAATATGAAACTTCACCGGACCGAACTTAAAAGGGCACGAAGAAATTGAAAAAAAAAATAATAAGACAGCATCGCACTAGTGGTGCCAAGCCTGAAGGAAGTGCGGAGATGGGCAGCCTCCTTCGTTTCTCTTCGGTTTTCTCTTTCTTTCTTTTTCTCTTTTCCAAATTTTTGTGTCTTTTTTTCTCTCTTTATTTATACTTATTGCTATTCTACTGCCTATTTTTTTCCTTTCTTTCTCTCTTTCTATTTCTCGCTTGCTTCCTCTTTCTTTTATATTTTTATACACGGTTTTGCCTGCGTTACGCCAAGCGACGACAGCAAACGACAGCCCGGGCCTCTAAAGTGCTCCGCACTTTATATCATCATCAAGGCGCTGAAAGAACGAGAGGAAGAAAACTTTTTGGCGCGAAGGCGCGCTCAATATGCTACAGATGGCTATGCTATACGTGGAGGTGGTTATGGTGTACTCTTTATTACGCAAAATAGAGGGGACAAGTGCGAAGACTGGTTGCGCTGGTTTTGCCTTTGTTACGCCAAGCGATGACAGCGTACGACAGCCCGAGCCCTTAAAGTGCTCCGCGCTTAGTAAAGGTGATTTATGGTAATGAAATGACAGCACACTTCTTAAAGATGAGATGTGTTAGATATAGCAACAGTGTCACATCAGCAGGATTATTAACAGGAAGACGCAAAATTCCAAAGAAAATTGCAGAATGATACGTTTTTATCAAAATTTTACTAATTAATTGACCTTGCAAGTAATTTCTTTAGAACAAACGCCCGATTTGCGAAATAGAAGTTGAGTAGCAACGAAGTAACATCTGCGGATAGCAACCGACCTTATAACGCCTTTTCTAATGACGACCGACCGGTAATATGCTCATTATCTGGCTTTGCGCACGTTCATGTGAACTGAAACAAAACTTTTTTAAGGCACGTTATTCTTCGCTGCGGCAAAGCTCTTTTATTTGTTGTATTGATTTACATTTTATTATTCTACAGGTCGCGTAAGAACCTTATGGTAACTCAGAACACAGACTAGGCATGTAGTAGATAGCAGTACAGCGCGAGAACGCCAATACCGATGGAGAAGCGCGCGTCATAAATGACGTAGAAGCAAAGGATCGTGTGACTGAGTAACCACAATGTTGTGCTTGAGTTGTTTGTGTACGTTGCACTACTACTCTTCCATCCAGCTCAACCATTGAGGGAGTTTTCATTGTCGCTGCTGTACTATTAGCAACAAAGCAAAGGATGGAAAGATGATGAATGAAAATTCTGGAAAAAATAAGAACAGTGAAGCTAAGAGCACGCGAGGGGCTCTGAGGTCCAACTAGACAGCCGGGACAGCTCGGTCTAGGCTTCCACAGGGCCAGTGATTGGCAACTGTGAACAAATGCACATTTCAATGAAGTAACTGTAACTATAATGGATTAACAATTTTGCACTCACCTGTACAAGTAAGATTACTGGAAATGTACATGTATATTGAAAAATTCTGTATACAGTAGCCTTTGTGTCACAGTGCCGCCTATCTTTTCTGAGTGTTCGGCCGAGAATGGGTAGTCCAATGTAAGAAATTTAAACAACTCATGAAAAACCGTTGAATACGTTCCGTTGAATATGTCTTACGAGGAACCCTGCGTGCATTTAGGCCTAAGAGCCTGCATTATATGAATTTAATGTAATACTCACTGATCACTGATGTGACATTGTCGCTAAAAACTGATGTGTGGCACTCGTTCTTGTCGGGCAAGGACAGCAATACTCAATTGTTAAACACCGAACAAATTTTAGCAAAATGGGGTCAAACCTTTCTTTCTCCCCGATCTTCGCCTTTTCATAATCTACACTAATATTAAATGGGATAGATAGCAAAACTAATGAATGCTACCCACCTTACCTGACCAAGTGGTGTATGTATATTATTATTGCGACAGCAATTATGTGGGCACTCTCGGCAAGCTTTTGCCTCGGCGTCGCCGCGCCGTTCTGCACACACACACACACACACACACACACACACACACACACACACACACACACACACACACACACACACACACACACACACACACACACACACACACACACACACACACACACACACACACACAATCCAAAAAGAAAAAAATTCGGCAGATCCCACGCACTGTGGGAATCGATGTAATGCGAAGCAGCCAGCAAAGAGCTGCATACATCGCCTTGTTTGTATTTGAGCCAAATGAAATCATTCATGCCATGGCATCTGGTCCACCATATATCGCATGTTTGCCATGCACGCATGCATGCACAATCTAGTGTACACCATGCCAATGAAACGCATATTCTGGTATATAAATGCATGACCTGTCGTTTATGTTCAACACGCACTCGTGTCATGCCATGCCAGTTTTGGTATATATCATGTTAACAAAACGGCCGGAAGCGCACCAAGACAGTGGCATGTAAATGATACCGTACATGACATGCATAACATGATTCGCATGTTAAGACTTCTCATTTATGTTCGTCATACAGTCACATCGCGCAATACCAGTTTTGGTGTATATCAAGCTATCGAAACAGCCGCGAATGCACCATGAGCGTGGTATTTAAATCATGACATACATGGCATGCATGTCATAGTTTTCATGTTACCACCTGTTATTCATCTTCTTCATACGGTCACATCGTGCAATACCAATTTTGGTGCATATCAATCTAGCGAAACGGCCACGAGTGCGCCATGAGCATGGCATGTAAATCATGTCGTACACTTCATGCATGTCATGATTATCATGTCATCACCTTTCATTTACGTTCGTCATACAGTGGCGTCGCGCAATACCAATTTTGGTGTAGACCAAGCTAGCGAAACGGCCGGGAATGCACAATGAGCGCGGCATGTAAATCATGACATACATAACCTGCATGTCATGATTTCCATGTTACCACCTCTCATTTACGTTCGCCATGCAGTCGCCTCGCACAATACCAATTTTGGTGTGTCAAGCAAGCGAAACGGCACGAGTGCGTCATGAACATGACATGTAAATCATGTCGTGCATGTCACGCATGTCATGATTTTCATGTTACCACGTCTCATTTACCGTAGTCGTACAGTCGCTTCGCGCAATAATAATTTTGGTGTACATCGAGTTAGCGAAGCGGCCGCGAATGCATCATGAGCGTGGCAATTAAATCATGACTCACATGACATGCATGTCATGATTTTCATCTCACCAACTGTCATTCATGTTATTCATACAGTCACATCGCGCAATACCAATTTTGGTGTATATCAATCTACTGAAACTGACGCTAGCGCATCATGAGCGTGGCATGTAAATCAGGTCGTACATGACTTGCATGTGATGATTTTCATGTTACCACGTCTCACTTACGTTCGTCATACAGTCGTGTTGCGTAACACCAATTTTGGTGCATATCACGCAAGCCCAACGGACGCGAATGTACCATGAGCGTACGTGGCATGTAAATCATGACATACATGACATGCATGTCATAGTTTTCATCTCACCAACTGTCATTCATGTTCTTCATACAGTCACATCGCGCAATACCAATTTTGGTGTATATCAATCTACTGAAACTGACGCTAGCGCATCATAAGCGTGGCATGTAAATCAGGTCGTACATGACTTGCATGTGATGATTTTCATGTCACCACGTGTCACTTGCGTTCGACATACAGTCGTGTCGAGTAACACCAATTTTGGTGTACATCACGCAAGCGAAACGGACGCGAATGCACCATGAGCGTGGCATGTAAATCATGGCATACATGTCATGGATGTCATGGTTTTCGTGCTACCACCTGTTATTCATGTTCTTCATAAAGTCACATCGCACAATACCAATTTTGGTGTATATCAATCTAGCGAAACGGCCGCGAGTGCGCTATGAGCGTGGCGTGTAAATCATGTCATACATGACATGCATGTCATGATTTTCATGTTACCACGTGTCAGTTATGTTCGTCATACTGAAATGTCTCGTCATACCAGTTTTCGTATATATCCCTTCATTTAAACGGCCGCGAGCGCCCCGAGATCATGTCATGTAAATCACGCTGCACATGACATGCGCGTCATGATTTGCATGTTAGGACCTGTCATTATGTTCGTCCTGAACTCTTTTCACGCCGTACCAATTTTAGTATATATGAAATTAACGGAACGGCCGCAAGAGCCCAAAGGCCGTGGAATGTAAATCATGCTGTTCATGACATGCGTGTCATGATTTTCATGATATGACCTGTCATTTATGTTCGTGATAAGGCCATGTTATGACACACCAACTTTGGTATACATCCGATTAACGGAACGGCCAGGGAGCCCAAAGGCCGTGGAATGTAAATCATGCTGTTCATGACATGCGTGTCATGATTTTCATGATATGACCTGTCATTTATGTTCGTGATAGGGCCATGTTATGACACACCAACTTTGGTATACATCCGATTAACGGAACGGCCAGGGAGCCCAAAGGCCGTGGAATGTAAATCATGCTGTTCATGACATGCGTGTCATGATTTTCATGATATGACCTGTCATTTATGTTCGTGATAAGGCCATGTTATGACACACCAATTTTGGTATACATCCGATTAACGGAACGGCCAGGGAGCCCAAAGGCCGTGGAATGTAAATCATGCTGTTCATGACATGCGTGTCATGATTTTCATGATATGACCTGTCATTTATGTTCGTGATAAGGCCATGTTATGACACACCAACTTTGGTATACATCCGATTAACGGAACGGCCAGGGAGCCCAAAGGCCGTGGAATGTAAGTCATGCTGTTCATGACACGCGTGTCATGATTTTCATGATATGACCAGTCATTTATGTTCGTAATAAGGCCATGTTATGACACACCAATTTTGGTGTACATCCGATTAACGAAACGGCCAGGAGAGCACAAAGTCGTAGGCGGCTAGATAGATAGATAGATAGATAGATAGATAGATAGATAGATAGATAGATAGATAGATACGCTCAAAGTCGCAGAAGTTCGCTAAGAAATGCTTCGCATTTAAAATAGTCCACAAAGAAAACTTTTCCAAAGCACGACAACTCGCTCCGCAGCGCAATGCGTTAAACGACTCCGCCACGCAGCAGCGTACGTTCTCCAGCATACTAACGGCGAGCTATTTATATACACCGTCTATCACTGGTGGTACGCAGAGCTCTGAGGTGCTTCATCGTGGCATAGGCTGTTGACTATCATCGGCGAGGTGGCGTAAAGGGCTCCCTTTAAATATCGTCGCCTCATCTTTCGCCGGAGTTGGGACGCGGCTCCGCGCTGTGCTTTAACTTGCAGGGTGAGGTCGCTCGTGCTTGCACGCTTATCTCTTGAGGGGGAAGAGTTGTACGTGCTGTGCTTTCACAGCAAAGTTTGCGTTGACGCTACGGACGACACGAAAGTCACTTCGCTCGCTGCAGCAGCCGTGTTTGTGAAACAACACGCTAGCTGAAAGAGCGACAGTAGGGGCTAGTTGCTTGTGCACAGTCGACACTTGCAGCGCGCTGCTCAAACACAACGAAAGATGCGCTCGAACTAACAACTGTAACAACTATATATATATATATATATATATATATATATATATATATATATATATATATATATATATATATATATATATATATATATATATATATATATATATATATATATATAACCTCGCTCCGCTCCGCAGCGAGATGCGTTAAACAACTCCGCCACATGTGACATTCCAATTTTTTGTTGCTACTGCATTCATTGCTTCGCCCCTACGGCGAAAACGTTACTTAATTCTTCTTCTTCTTCTTCTTCTTATTATTATTACTATTATTATTCTGTTATCACCTATGTTTTCTTTGTGCTGGAAACTCAAGCTGAAATAGGCACATTTATATATTTAGCTCCTGCTGCTATCCATATATAAACTTAGGGTTCTTTTAATTTTATTGGTTGTGTTTACCTGAACATGAAAATCGCGCATTGCATCGCATTTTTCGGGCTCTGCATATATCTAAACGGTAGTAATGCTCTGGGATGTGAAGCGAACGCAGCGCTGACAACGCTCTGAATTTGGAATGGTATCTGTGACGGTGAGCCGGCATTAATTGGAACGTGGTGCGTTGTGTCACGTTTTGCTATTTGCGACTCCGTTGCTCTTATCTCAAAAGTGCGTATCTGTAAAACAAAATGACTTTTTAGGACTTCATATGTCGTTCGTTTAATTCCGTTGCGGTTAACCCCCCTTTTTTTAAATATTTGGTTCTAGTCATCTGAAACACCCTTCATGGTGGTTCGGGAAAGAAGGAAAGAGACTATTTTCTGCCTCACGTGGTGGGGGGCGCGGCTCATCGCCTTGGGTTATGGGCGAGGGGGACGGGGTCAAAGATAGAGGTTAAGAGATAGAAGGAAGGTGGAAGCGCAGCATCGTGACGTGGGCGCCGGCAGGAGATGGAGGCCAGAGCACCCTGCTAGATGGAGGCCATCCCAGTATCTAAACACTGCCGCGATTTGGCTTCACGAGATGCTTACGTGACACTCGCGAGACGGGTGGCGTTGGAGAGGACATTGTGCTGATTCCGCTGCAGTTTGCGGCCTTCGGCCACGCCAAAGCTCGGCGTGGGCCTGCGGGCCCCAACGAAGCGCACGTGACTTGCAAGCACAAACAAACAAAGTCATCGTCAGTTTCGACGGCTAGGAGCTCGCAGCCGCTTGCAAGTATTTTGTTTTATCAGTCTGTGGCTTTATTTGCATGTAAAAACGTGAGAAGGTAGGCTTCCCATGATTTCACATCACCGCATTCGAAAGGTTAAAATTTATTACGCATCTCCATTTGCGAAAAATCAGCCCCATTCACAATAAATAAATAAATAAATAAATAAATAAATAAATAAATAAATTGCCCGGAGAGCGATGTCACAGCGACAGCGAGAACACCCGCCACGACAGGCCTTGCAGGTTGCTTTGGTCCGTCAGGAAAGGAGACACTACGACTCGATGCGCACGAAACGCACCTATCCAACAAGGCTTGCACTGGTCGAAAAAAAAAAGTGCAGTGTTAGTGCAGTAGCAACACTTCAGCTTTGTGAACTGGCACTGCACTCGGCTGCCATGCACGGCACCCTCCTCGGCTGGTTCAGAAGGTGCTCGCAAATCGAGGAGACCTATTTAATTGCATCAATTCTGAATCTGAGGGCATCTGCGGACGTACTTTGCACGGGTGTGTAACGGGGCCGGCAGCCATTCTTAACCACCAGACATCAAACTGAGTGCACCGACTGCGAATGGAACAGCAACCCTCCCAAGAAAATGGGGAACAAAATTTGATTTTAAATGCCGAAATGCCCTGTGGCTGTCGCAGTCTGACTTAAATTTTCTAAACGGACAACTCTTTTGGGAAAGCCAGATCTCCCTTTCACAAAATTAACTTACGCGAAACTTGCTTCTAATACCGAGAAACGCTCGATTTGTACGAAACAAATCGAGTTTTCTCAAAAGTCGCGACTAGTTTACCAAAGAGCCCGGTAGCATCTGTATGCTTCATGGCACGTTTGATAGAACGTGACAGTGCTGTCTCCGTTGTGAATGGACGTTAAAGCTATTGCTTCTCGTTAGCCACGGCGAACGTACGAAGAAAAAAGGCTTGCACTTCAACCAGGGAAGTGCTGCTGAAGACATGAGAAATGTTTTTCATGTTTCTTAGGGGATCATTTATGAGTCCATTAAGGCCAATGCGGATGTCATGATGTTCCAGTGTTAAACAAACGAGGAACAGTAAACCTCTTCGGTCTATAAGAAAAGTTTCAATACAAGGTTAGGAAATGCGCTGTCTGTGAGCAGTATGGTGAAACAAAGAAAAAAAAAAGAGAACAAGCGCACCCGTGGAGTCTTGAAAACCTCGACGTGCCTGCCTTTTTGATTCCACGGACATCATTTCTGAAGATACCGAAGTGACAAAGGAGCAGACTTTTTCGAGAAAGCAGGCGGTCTTTAGCTCCGAGCGATAACAAACGGAAGCAGGTATGCAGTATTAGAATGAACAATCTTTGAAGTGAGCACAATTCCTCAAGTTGGTCTCCTCAGTGAATGTTTACTTTTGAGCATTTTGACAATTTTCGCTTGTTTATTTGAATGAATATTTTTGTTTTTACCTTTCCGTTAACGCACCGATAAGTCCTTGAATTGCTTATTGAAAATGGTGTGCGAACGTGCTTTGTTCATGACGGCCATAATAAAAAGGCTTGATAGAAAAAAAAGAAACATTTTGGCAAAATTTTTTTTTTTACAAGAGGAAAGGAGCGACAGAAATTCCGCAGTGAACGAGAGAAAAGGAATGGATCAAAATGCCGATTTTTTGTTAGACACCACCGTACGAAGCCAACAAATAATGAAGCCGAGGAAAGCACCATTCTATCTAGGATCTGCATGAAGATATTCGACGGACTAGAAATGAAGCACGGATTCAAAACTAGGTTGCCCATTTCGTTTCCTCAGTATGTCTGAAAAACGTACGTATAACGCTTGTATGAAGTCGCACCTATATTACGAGTCTGGGCAATAGCTTTTCACCTCACACGAGAAATAACATGCTTCATTCTCATTCTTGCCAGGAAATGCGGCGTCTGTTCAGGTGTCAGTTCTCTCAGGACAGCGGGCAAAGCTCTACATGCTTCTTGCAATGTGCTGTAATGAGTTCCGGTACTCTAAAAAGATGCTGGCAGATGCTACGCATTGTGGGAATCGACGTCATGTGAAGCAGTAAGCGAGGAAGCTGCCCATGCCGCATTGTTTGCTTTAGGACCAAGCGTTACGAGCTTAGGCGTACGCAGGGGGGGGGGGGATGGCTTACAAAAATATTTGGTAAGATTAAGTTGATGGTCTAAAGACAATTGTTACTATAACCTACCAACAATCAAAAGAGTGTCTACCAACTGTCTTTAGACGTCTGTACCAATAATCAATCAACGCTGTGGCTGCAATTGGCCACCAACTTTGAACAGACTCATGTTCATAGGCTATCTGGTGACCTCGTAGTAACGCCCTATCAACAATGTTCAACAGACACCCTAGTAACATTCTCTCAATAGAAAGACTGTTCATGAACAGTCTGGTAACCATCTAGTAACCTGTGTCTTAATGCACTCTGCTAGCAGTTGGTTACAATAATTTTATTGAAGCATGCTCATACACGCTCTGTTAACGATTTGTTTTCTAATCTACGGGGTTTAACGTCCCACAGCGACGACGCCGTGTGGAGGGCTCTGGATATCTTCGATCACTTCGGATTCATTAGCGTCCATTGACTGCGCGCAGTACACGCGCCTCCAGCATTTCTTCTCCGCCAAAATGCGACCGCCACAGCCAACATCGAACACCCGTCTTTCGGATCAGCAGTCCAGCCCCTTGACTAAGTCACCGCGGCGGTTACGAACACTGCCTGCAAACCATACCTTTCGGCAACATGCGTGTGCGGTATGTCATCGCATGTGTGAACGTGTTGCTTGTAGAAGGCAATATTAATGAGCACTAACAGACAATAATGCCAAGGCAAGTATAGGGGATGTTATTAATAGTAAATGTAAGGTAAATGCGAAGAAAGAAAAGTGGACGAAAAGATAACTTGCCGCGGGCAGGGATCGAACTTGCGACCTTCGAATAACGCGTCCGATGCTCTACCAACTGAGCTACCGCGGCGGCTATCCCCGCGTCCACTTGATGGGGTATATATGTACATTTAAACGTGGGAGTGCCAGTCAGCGCCGCCAGTAGCCATGACATTGTAGTTGTGGTGATGGTTGTCTCTCGTCGGTTGTGATGGTGCTTGTCTAACGCCAATTGTCGTTGCGGTGTTGGTTATCCGCTCTTAAAACAATGTAATAAACATTGCATATGTACTACTATGACTCGGCAAGCTATATATAGTGTAGCGTTGCTCGAGCGTGCAGGAATTAGTCAGCGAACGCTGCTTATAGTATGTAGGCACATCAGCGCACCATAGAGTGCACTTCTCTTTCATAAAACTGTCGTCTGTGCTCTATTGTGTGGAACACTCGCCGTCATGGCTAGCAGCTTGAAGCAGAAAAGTGATTGTGCTAGTGAGCACTGTTGATCATGGGGATAAGGGAAAACTGAAGAAGGAAGGAAGGATACGCCTTCCCCTCCTTGAGTCGTATGTCACTAGCACTATACAGTGCGTGCCCACTTATATGTATTAGCACATCAATTCATGAAAGGGCTTCGGTGCGGGAGCCTTTCTCATATAAAGCCGATGCATGCGTACATGCAACGAGGACCTGCATGGATACCATTTTATTGCATCTGTGTATGTCCTCGTCGGCACGTGCACAATTATATGTGAAGACATACGCGTTTTGGGGATGGGAAAGTGCGGAGAGGTTTAATGTTCGATGACTTCGTATCCCTAGCTAAAGCTAAATCATCTTTTGAAGGTACATTTAAAATAGTACTTATAAATGAGGCCTTCAGGGGGTGTATTTAGAATAGTCTTTATACGTCATTAAGGAGGAAGCCTTCAGACGGTCTACATAAAATAGTCTTTATACAAAAGTAATAAGGAGGTCTTTAGATGGTCTACATCAGATAGTCTTTATGCAAAAGTAAGAAGGAGGTCTTAGACGGTCTACATAAAATAATTTGTTACACAAAAGTAAGAAGCAGGTCTTTAGACGGTCTACATAAAATAGTCTTTATACAAAAGTAAGAAGGAGGTCTTTAGATGGTCTATTGACAAATGTTACTAGATCGCAAATGTTAATAGACAGTCACCAATGTCAATAGATGGTTACTAGGTGGTCTACTCAATGTTACTAGCCATTTTTGTAAGGGGTATTTAGAATTGTCTTTATAGGTCAGTAAGAAGGAGGCCTTCAGATGGTCTACATGAAATAGTCTCTATGCAAAAGTAAGAAGGAGGTCTTTAGACGCTCTAATGACAAATGTTACTAGATCGCAAATGTTACTAGACGGTCACCAATGTGAATAGATGGTTACTAGGTGGTCTACTCAATATTACTAGCCATTTTTGTAAGGGGGGGGGGGGGGGCAGTTGTGTGCATAATCGGGGCTACACGTCGACTAGATTGTGGCGTCTGAAGGTTGGCTTCTGGTCCAACATAACGTCGGCACACACAATAGAGCACAGACGACAGTTTTATGAAAGAGAAGTGCACTCTATGGTGCGCTGATGTGCCTACATACTATAAGCAGCGTTCGCTGACTAATTCCTGCACGCTCGAGCAACGCTACACTATATATAGCTTGCCGAGTCATAGTAGTACATGTGCAATGTTTATTACATTGAGCGGATAACCAACACCGCAACGACAATTGGCGTTAGACAAGCACCATCACAACCGACGTGAGACAACCATCACCACAACTGCAATTGTAATACATTATTTACGAGCTGTACCGCGTGGTTAGTTGTTCAGGATCGTCGCAGCGCGTTTGTCTGCTTGTGTGATGTTTAGGTTAAGATTGCCGACAATAACAAACTGTATGTTTTTCTCTTGCCTAGCACACCCAGAGTGTGTTCGTAAAAGATTTTCAATGTATATTTTGGCTCTTCCTGGGTTGAGATAGACTAAAGATTAACATTGCATAATATGCGGCACATACTAGCACACCCAAGCCGTGGTATGCGTGTATGCGCCACACGTGATGGGGTGGGGAGATGGTCTCATGACGTACGCTACAGGCGTGTCATATTATGCATGTTTAGACCCGTCATTCATGTTCTTGATACACTCCTGCCATCCTATGCAAATTTCGGTTTTTACCAAGTTAAGGAAACTGCCAAAAGCAATACGCAAGAATTATTTTTAAGACAGACTCCCAGGCAGTTTTGGTGCTGGACATATTATCGAAGGGGCCCAAGAGAATGGTAAACAGCATTTACACGAACAAAACGTTTTGTCAGTTAGGACTCGCGAGAAAAAAAGTATGTCTAGTAGTATATTGGAAAATTCGTAATTGAATAGTCATAGCTTCGTCCGAAAGGAACAGCGATTGCACATCATGAGCCAGCACCAAGTAAGACTCATATTTTTATGGGCCCTGCATATTGTAGTAGACATTCAGTAACTAATTAAATTAACGAGTATGGTGTCACACGTGCACACGCAAACATGAGCACATCGCCTTCGATGACTTCGAACACTCGCTTTCACAACGCTGACGTTGTGAACAGGGCAAACAGAAATGAGCAAGTGTGCCGCGTTGCCTTTCCGAGATAACGCGACTTTTGGCAGCGCATACGGAGCGACCAGCCAGGCTCGGCTTATTCAGCCTTTGCCTTCATTGCCACCCTTTATGAACATTTTGTGACTGCTTTTGGGACTGCCACGTACTGCGTGGGGCAACGACCCTGGAGAAATGTTGATTAGGAGACGTACGTTTCACCCTTTGTCGCTCCCCTCAGCTGTGGTGCTCACACTTCTGATACACCCGCACCCTCGTCACAGCACGCGCTCATCTTCTCCCTCCACCCCCAAGATACAATCTCACCTTCCCTATGCTGTCCGATGCGCGAGGACGGCGCGCTCCCTTGATGCTGCAGCGTAAATGCGCGGAGCGTAATGGGACGAAAATTCTCGAACACGAGGTGTAGCTGGAGTCAGCGACGCCCCGTGTTCACGAATTTTCGTCTCTTCAAGCTTCCAGTTTCCCCTGACCTTCTGCCTTTTGCCGGGCGTAATAGGATCTTATCCGGACTTCACGCGGACTTTATCCGGACTTTACGGAATTTACGCGGAACGTCACGGCGGCACTACTTCTTCGCTCGGAGTGTCCCTGTAAGGACTATCGCAATAAAACAGACTTCACCGCGCATCTATCCAGAGGATTCCCTCTATATCCACCGAACAGAAACGCTATGGCTAGTCGAACGTTCCGTACTGCTTGCACTCACCACCTTTGTTTCGTCAGTTTCTGAAGCGGTCGCCGCAGTCGAACGCGAAGCGTCTACTGCCGCCCCTAAAGCTCGTCGCTCTCGTCATTCTGCATCCTTCACCCGACATCTAGCTCGCCAAAGTTCTCGTTCTACACTCGTTTCAGCCTGCCACTTTGCGCGCTGGTACTGACGTTTCCGCTTGCACTCATTAGCAAACCGAACGACATCCGCAGGACCATAGGTGTGCGCAGGGTTCCCCTTTAGGGGGGGGGGGTTCATCGCGGCGCCCCCCCTCCATATTGACTCAATCTATGGGACAGACTTATGACCTTCAGGCAGAAGGCAAGTGTTTATCAACTTCAATTTAGCCCCTAGTTAGCCGCGCGCTTCGAATCTTCCCGCACATCTTCACTAACATGCCTCAAATTTCTCTTAAATATAAATGGAATGAGTAATATAGCTCTCCCGGTACAACGCGAAAGCACGCATGTAGCGTTTTTCGGCGCTTATGCAGTCGCAGTAAAAATGCAGTTTCGCTGGAAAATAATTAAGATCGGAAGCAAAGGACCCATAAAAATTCCACCTTCTGGATTTTTTACTAGCATAATGGCTGCTATTCCGCAGTTTGAACTCCAATAAAAATGTACGTGAAGTGAATAGGCGCGCTGCGCAGGGACCTGCAGGGCCTGACTTTTGATGACCGGAAGCTGCCTTTTACGGCTAATGCTTCAACCGCACTCAGGCAAACAAGCACTGGACCGGCATTAAGAGTCGCTTAGGGACAAAGAAAAACAAAGCAAACATTCATTTAGTGGAGAGTAGCACGTAAAATCTGACATAGGCGCGCGCGGAGCTTCTCATTAGGAGGACCACACTATTTTTCAGCTCCTTCCCCATCCCTACATCCATTCAATTTCATTTTCGCGTGCTATAAACCCCGAGACATCTAGCTGACATTCAAGTATACATGAAAAGCCATCACTAAATGTAATATTCAGTATTCGCTATTGAGTAGCTGCTTGTCCCATTTCTACATTGTGATGAGCTTAGGTGTGCGTGTAATCTGTATTCTGCCCACGGTTTTATAGGGGTCATTCCACGCCAACTGTCCCAGCCTTGGCGCTCGACCATCTGCGATTTCAATGAAAAAAGTCGAGGACTATCTATCCAAAGCCAGAAGCCTTCCGCCAAAATATTTTTGGAGAAAAAAATTTTTCAGTGCGCCAAACTGTATGCAAAATTTTTCGGAAAGCTCGAAACTATAGCTCGAAAAATGCGTTTTCAAAAAATCTCTTCTTCATAAATTAGGCTAGGACAAATTTTTCCCTACATAACGATCGTAGGCTTCTCACTTAAAATAAGTTTCACGAACGTTTACGCTTTCGTGGGTTTTTTATGCGGCCTTAAATATAGACAATATGACCCATATTGGGGATTTTTTCATAGAAAGGCGACATTTAGTGAAATGTAATATTTTGTTTTAACTGATTGCCAGGAAGTTGTCCTGTAGCCAAAAAATAGCTTGAGACGTATATGGCATGAAATAGTGTGTGCAGCTGGCGACAAAGTTGCAAAAAAGTTCATCTTTGCGCATGTTTAGTCGTAAATTTACCATTGAGGTGGTCCTAGTAAAAATTATGCTAAATAGTGCATTTACTAGCAACATTACTTGTCTACTGACTGAGAAAGTTTTATAGAATTACTTTTTGTTTTAAGGAAGAAAAAAATTTTTGAATTTGTGTTCTGCCGGTGTCTCTTCTTGCTCGTGTTTTGTGTTCGCAAGAACGCGTCTTGGCGGTAAGTACCACCTATGGGGGCGCGAGATTCGCCACGGAACAGCTGGACAACCTAATCATCTTTGCCCGTGCTTATTTGAATACTTTAACAGCGAGTATTGGCCTGAGCCAACAAGAAATGCGAACCCCGCTATAGTGAATTTAACCACTTGCATGCTGTCCATTGAAGGCCGGCATAGGTGTGCGTATGCAACAGCGGGAAGCGACACCGATGCGTGCAACACCCCGTTGCCTGCGCACAGATATAAAAGTGGCAAAAGGAACAGATTAGTTGCTTTAACAAAGCAGATAAGTTGCACTCGTGAACCAACACAATCGTATATAAGTGATGACAGGCACGTAGCCAGGATTTTTTTTCGGGGGGGGGGGGGGGGGCAAGGCCTAATTGTTCGAAACAAAGTCTTTCCGTGGCAAAAAGAAAAACAATTTGCCTGGAAATATAGGCTGGACGAATTTCGGGATGGGGGGGGGGGGCGCTTGCCTACGTGCCTGAGTGATGAGTATATTTATAAGTGAATCGTATGTAAGTGATGATGTTTGACCAGTGACCGTGAATTGGTGCAAAAGTACAACATGCATTTCATATTACAGCAGCGGAATTCTTCCTTAATTGTAGTGTTCTTCCCATTTTTATATCTGTGCGCAGGCAACGGGATGTTGCACGCATCGGTGTCGCTTCCCGCTGTTGCATAAGCACACTATGCCGACCGTCAATGGACAGCATGCAATTGGTTAAATTCCCTATAGCGGGGTTCGCATTTTTCGTTGACTCAGGCCAATACTCGCTGTTAAAGTATTCAAATAAGCACGGGCAAAGATGATTAGGTTGTCCAGCTGTTCCGTGGCGAATCTCGCGCCCCCATAGGTTGTACTTACCGCCAAGACGCGTTCTTGCGAACACAAAACACGAGCAAGAAGAGACACCGGCAGAACACAAATTCAAAAATTTTTTTCTTCCTTAAAACAAAAAGTAATTCTATAAAACTTTCTCAGTCAGTAGACAAGTAGTGTTGCTAGTAAATGCACTATTTAGCATAATTTTACTAGGACCACCTCAATGTTAAATTTACGACTAAACATGTGCGAAGATGAACTTTTTTGCAAATTTGTCGCCAGCTGTACACACTATTTCACGCCATATACGTATCAAACTATTTTTTGGCTACAGTACAACTTCCTGGCAATCAGTTAAAACGAAATATTACATTTCACTGAATGTCGCCTTTCTATGAAAAAATCCCCAATATGGGTCATATTGTCTATATTTAAGGCCGCATAAAAAACCCACGAAAGCGTAAACGTTCGTGAAACTTATTTTAAGTGAGAAGCCTACGATTGTTATGTACGTAAAAATTTGTCCTAGCCTAATTTATGAAGAAGAGATTTTTTGAAAACGCATTTTCCGAGCCATAGTTTTGAGCTTTCCGAAAAATTTCACATACGGTTTGGCGCACTGAAAAATTTTTTTCGCCAAAAATATTTTGACGGTAGGCTTCTGGCTTTGGATAGATAGCCCTCGATTTTTTTCATTGAAATCGCAGATGGTCGAGCGCCAAGGCTGGGACAGTTGACGTGGAATGACCCATAGGCGACCGGCAACCATGCGTTAGGCACTGAAGTTCACAGCGTATTCATTGTCGCACGTTCATCAATTCGTAGGTATCTTCCAAGAACTCTCCTGAGCGCAGACACAGACACTTAAGAGGTTGCATCTCCCTAAAGACGAGGACAACCTGAACAAAGATCTTGCATCATGGCTTTCCTGTCAATAGGCACCAACGATTCAGGATATCTTAACCAAGATAATCCGAGTAAAGTCTCTAATGCCGACACTGCCTGTTTAAAGAGCTCTTTTCGCGAATATCTTGTATGACGAAACAAACTGGGTAGACAGCGCAATGCGGTGCTCAGGAAATCACACAGAATTGTAAGCTTTTGCCGCCATAATCCTCTGAATAAAAACTTGTTGCCTTTTTACTAAAGCCCATGACAACTATCCTAAAATGCGAACTTAATAATGCCACCATGGCTGACATTGTGATAACTAAACGAGGAATAGAATTTATGGACCGTCTTGTAAGTACCTCATCACGTGCTCCAGAGGTTGTATGCTCTACATTATTTTAGCAGCTGTCTTTCAGCGAAATCTTGAAACAGGAGCAAAGCGTGCTCACCTCTTCGTAAAATGCTCGGGTTCGTGACTTCGAGATTCATGTCCGGCGTCGGTATTATGTTGAGGTTTACGCCCCAAAACCACCATGAGGGACGCCGTAGTGGAGGGCTTCTTAAATTTTGACCATCTGGCGTTATTTAACGTGCAACTAAATCTAAGTACACAGTCCTCTAGCATTTTCGCCTCCATCAAAAATGCGGCCGCCCCGGCCGTGATTCGCTCCCGCGACCTTCAGGTCAGCAGTCGATCACCATAGCCACTAGGCCACCACGGCGGGTGAAAAGGTGATATTAAAGTTGATGGTGTGAGACCGTTTCTCTCGTCGGGAAGCCGTTGCTGCCGCTAGAAATCGGCGCTGCCGACGCCGTCGCACTTCAAAAAAAAAAAAAAAAGAAGAAAAAAAAAAGAAACGCTGGTGCCTCTGTTAAGCGCACTTCAGATCCGATGACAGCTCCTCCTCTTCCCCCTAGGCCAGGGGCGTCCGACTAGACCTGTGAGGACAAGAACGCACCGGAGAACATGAATAGTGAAGAATGGCCCGTACTGAAAAAGCTGCAGCCAGAGACAGAACCGGAGTGAATACTATGGCGGCTCCGAGGGACTCAGCAGACTTTGGCAGAGTCGAGCACAGCTCTGGTTTGCGGCAAGTTGCCCGAGTTACGAGTTGCCAGCAAGTTGTTACGATGCTTCGGTTCCTTATGTGGACTTTACTCATGCTTTTGAGTAAGCTGCAGACTTCGATAGCGAGTGCTGGATACTCTCAATGCAGAAGTTTTTCTCTGATCACTATTGCTCGCCCCATCTTCCCAGTGAAGTTATAGTGGTCACGATTTCCCAGTGGAGCTCTGAACTCATGGTATGTCAGAGAAACACTGGTGTCAGCGATCGCCATCTGTGCCAGCGTCCGTATTTGGATTGAGACGAAACAACAAAAACAAGAGGAGGAGGAGAATTTCAGAACGTGTTTTGGAGCGCTTCACGCTTATATGAAGGAAAGGAGGGGACTCTTAAGGGCTCGTTTTTCTTTGTTAGACAATATTAATGAGAACTAACATACCATAATACCAAGGAAAGTATAGGGGATGTTATCTGTAGTATTTAGAATATAAACGTGGAGAAAGTAAAGAGGTCGAAAAGATAACTTGCCCGCCGACAGGGACCGAACCTGCGACCTTCGAATAACGCGTCCGATGCTCTACCACTGAGCTATGGCGGCGGTAATCCTCCCGTCAACTTTATGAGTTATATTATGTGCATTTAAACCTAGGAGTGTTAGTCGTTCAAGGGTCATCCAAAATCTTCCAGACCCTTTAATATAAGCCTAATGCAGAATACGAGATCGCCAGCGTGCCATTTCTTGTGCCATTCGATATCGAAGTGATTTGCAGCACACATTGCCACCAAAATGAATACAACGGTGTCTTTGAAAATTAATGCGCTCATTGGCTGGTCAAGACCACAGGCTGATCGGCAAAAGAAAATTATTGAACAAGGCACAACTCAGTAAAATAAAATAATCCAAAATTCCGAAAAAAAAGTCACAGTTTTGGCGAATGGGCGAAGCAATGAATGCGATAGCAAGAAAAGCGGGCCGTGATGGACGCGCTGCTACGCTGTACTATGTTGTGCCAGAGCACCTGACCGAACGGGGAAACGAATAAACACGTGCACTTCGTTGGAAGTTCACGGCATCGTGGTCAGCGTCTGCCCTGCGTCCAAGAAAAGGGCCAGCACCTGCCACCTGGAAGCAGGGACTTAGCCCTGCATGCATTGTCTGAAATCCAGTCGTTTCAGCCAGCCACGTCGATTGACGCCAGTCGTTCTTCGAAGCTACCCTGCTACGGAAAGCAGCATTCCTGAGGACGATGGAAAGGCTGCTCCACACCTGCGGCCGGCGGATGGTCAGGAGACTAGAAGAACGTCAACACCTGCGGCCGGCGGATGCATGTCAGGGGACTAGAAGAACGTCAACACCTGGGACCAAAGAGCCACCCTGTCAACAATGGACTGGTCCCCTATTTAAGACCGGCCTGGTCCGTTGTTAGAGAGACGCCCCAGCCGACTTGGTCGTGCTGGCAGGCTCTGTCCTGCTATAACCTGCTATGACCTGCTATTACCTGCTATTACCTGCTATACCTGCTATAAACGTTGTTACAGTTTTGTAAACGTTTTGCCTCCCTGCTTTGCTCCTCAACGATAAGTCCGATCTTCGGCATCATCGGCTCGCCAGCCTCCTGGCTTTTCGTCGTCACGCAGCCCCTCTTCGTAACAGTGGTTGGCAGCGCTGGGATACGCTACCTTCATCTCATCGTTGGACCAGGTGGGATACGCTACCTTCATCTCATCGTTCGACACGCTGGGATACGCTACCTCATTTCATCGTTGGACCAGGTGAAATACGCTACCTCAACGTTTGGCTGCACGGGTTACCCTGATCCCTACGTTTGGAGAGCCGGATCGGATCTCTGCAGGCCCGAGGAGCGAGGACGCTCACGACACCGCTCGACGGCAGCCACGAGTTCGACCGGAGTCAGCTACTTTGGTTGGGTGAGTGCCCAACGTTTACTGGTCATTTCGCCAGACCTCTCTAGCACAGGCAGATGTTAGGAGAGAGTATTGTGTTTTTTGTTTGATTCATTTACTCACTTTAAACCACGATATTAGTTTTAAAGTAAGAGTAAATGTTGTAGAAAGGCATCACGAGGGACGAGATCGCGATGGAGAAATACCTAGTACAGGACCTCCTTGAAATTTGTGACGACTTGGGCATTTCCGCCGGGTCCGCAAAAACAAAGCAAGCGATTCTCGCGGTGATGCGGGCAGAGAACGTGACGATCGAGGAAGCTGACGAGACCTGGGAGGATATTTGCGAGAAAAGGCGGAAGTTTGAAGAGCGCGAAAGGCGTGAAAAGTGGGAGGCCGAGGAACGCGAAGCCGAGACTTTTGGTTGGAGAGGCTTGTCACGTTGCTGCCGCGCCAAATTGCATGTGTTTTGGAGCGCTTATCCGCTGAGGAAGCGCACGACTTTGATAAGGCCAAGGAAGCCTTGTTGCGCCACTTCCCAGCTCCAGGTCCTGCTAACTGCGAAAGTCGAGACAGTAAAGACAGCGCTGAAGCGCGTCGTAGGGCGCTAGAGGCTGAGGCGCGCCGCAGGGCGATAGAAGAGAAAGCACCTCGTGATGCGCTCGAGGATGACGCGCGTCGCGGGGCACTAGAAGCTGAGACCAGCCGCGAGGCGCTAGAGGCCGAGACCCGCTGCGAAGCGCTAGAGGCCGAGGCCCGTCGTAAGGCGCTTGAGAACGCCGAGACCCATCGCGAGGCGCTAGAGGCCGAAGCCCGTCGCGAGGCGCTAGAGGCCGAAGCCCGTCGTAAGGCGCTTGAGGACGCCGAGGCGTGTCGCAAGGCGCTAGAGGACAAGGCGACTCGCAAGGCCAAGGAGAAAGAGGCGGTTCTTAAAGCGTTTGAGGATGACGCGAGCCACAAGGCACTAGAGATTGAGGCCCATCGCGCGGCGCTACAGGCCGAGGCGCGCCGCGAAGACCACGAGGTCGAGAAACATCGCGACGTGCTAGAGGCTGAAGCTCCTCGCGAGGCACAGGACGCCGATGTGCGTCATAATGATCCGAAGGCCGACTTCGAAGGCCAGAGAAAAGGGGCTACCCACTACAGGGATAGATCACCTAAAACTGAGGAGGCTTCTCTAGGTGAGTGTATTAGCATTAAAGGCATCGGGACTACCGTTCTTTCAGAGACACAGACACCTAGCAGCAAGCCCGAGAATCAGGTGAGCCGTCTCAAGCCTCGGCAAAGCAAGTGGAATGCAGCGTACTTGCGAGTACGAGTGCCGATGCTGCGAGCGTTGCGAGCCGTTCGGACAGGAAAAGGCGTCGGCGAAAACGCGTGAAGGAGAACGCGAGAGCGACGAGTGGCGTTAAGCGCACTAAAGTGGCTAGGCGCGATGACGTCATCTCTCGGGACGCCAAGCTCCAGGTTGGGCCTAAGAAATCGAAAAGGCCCGCTAAGAAAAGATGCAAGTTGAGACAGCTGCGGAGATCTAGAGTTGGCGTCAGGCACACTAAAGTGGCCAAGCGCGATGACGTCATCTCTCGAGACGCCAAGCTAAAGGCAAGGCCTCAGGTCACGAAGAGGCCCAGCAAGAGAAAGGTCAGGCAGGAGATTCCAAGAATGCCTGCTGGAAAAAGTCTCAAGTGGAGACTCCTGCGGAAACTGAGATTAGGCGTGAAGCGCGTCGCGAAGAAAAGAATTTCAGGGAAATTCAGACGTCGAAGTCTTCACCTGGTCTCAACGTTTTTACGGCCTAGTCGGGGCAGGAGCGCAGTAAGGTGTCGCGTGCACCTGAACAGCGACAATGGAAGTCCCCCACGGTGGCGAAAGGGTAACGGCTTAGACCGGAGGGGTACAATGGACAGACAAAACCGCTGGTATGCCGGTTTGTCTGAGTTCGGCGACCACGGTACAAAGGTAGCCGCGACTAAGTGTGTCCAAAAGGTTTGTTCCCTGTCCCTTTGTGTAGATCGGACCCCTCGAAAAGGGTGGAATGCGCGTCTCCCCAGAGCTCGTCTGAAGGGGTGCCGTAGGGAGATAAGCACAGTACAATGACGGATACCAAGGCTTTCTCTTGTATCCAATTTTGGTAATTAATTTATGTGCTTACATGTGGTCGTCTGCTGATGAGTAAGGAATGCGTCAATGTTTTTGTAAATTTTAATTTCCTCCTCATCGTAGAAGCAGATATTGAGATGTTTGTTTGGTTATTTGTTTCTTTTTTTAATATTTAGAGCCATGACCGTCAGCGCTAGTGTAAAAAGCTGTGAATGGTTTTAAAGGAGATGTAGGCTGAGTTAAAAGCCTCCGTTTTAGATACTTTGTTTGTCTTTTTTTTTAGCTAGAAACATAACCGTCAGCGCTAGTGTAAAGGGCTGTGAATTGTTTTAAAGGAGATGTAGGCTAAGTTAAAAGCCTCCGATTAAGATACCTTTGTTTTGGTATTTAGAAGCGCGACCGTTAGGACGTGTGAGAAGTGCTGTTCGTTGTGTTTACAGAGATGAAGGCTGAATGTGAAAAGCCTCTGTTTAACATGCCTTCTTACGTATCTTGCAGTACGTGTTAGGATGCGCGTCAGTGTAATTTTCAGTTTATTTCGTTTTGTGTTAAACGCGTGAGTTTGATTTTCAGTGTTCTTTCGTATTTAGTTTGAGGCGCTTTGTTTTCTTAATGTAGTACTCAATTGCCAAGTGCAATGAGCGAAAGCGTTTCAGCGAAAGGCTGGTGTTATTTGTCCTGAGATGTTTTGTTGATAAGCATTCAGAACACTTGCGAGTGGTGCCATGGCGCTCGATTTGAGGGGGGGGGGCACTTAGTGAAGTGTTTGTAGTTTTGGGGCAAAATTGAGTCTTCCCCAGCTGCTTCGATCGTCCCTAATCCGCCGATGTCACCATTGAGAATCGCTCGCGAAGAAATTCTGATTGGTTTTAGCGGTGTCACGTACTGACACTTAGCTAGAGGCACGTCCTCATTTTGGTATTCTTCCTGAGATACGTTGCTCGTGATGTTTTAATTTTAGCTTAGCGTAGTCTCTATGAAATGTTTTGTTCTTTTATGCTGGTCTGGCGATTTGATCAGCATTTGGAGGGCACTTGCTTTGGCCAGAGTGGTTTGGCTTTGTGTTGCTTCTTGGCAGTTCCAGGAAACTTCGAGAGGATAGAGAGAGAGAGAGAGAAAAATGTAATGCGGAAAGGCAGGGAGGTTAACCAGAAAACATATCTGGTTTGCTACCCTGCACTGGGGAAGCGGTAAGGGGAGACAGAAAAGTAAGAAAGAGAGGGATGGGATAGGGAGGGAGGGAAGCACAAACGCACACACACACACACACACAGGAGTGTCACAATCGTTCAACGAGGCGGGTCGCTCGCAGAAACTTCATCAGCGCCTTCGTTGCTTTCTGGCGTGAAGCTCGATCGTTCCGACATTCCAAGATTGACTGCTCAGAGAGCGGCTGGTCGTCGAGGCGAGCAAACACTGCTGCGAGGGATTGTCTCTCAGAGCTGTATTGAGGGCACTGACATAAAATGTGTTCAATGGTTTCGTCATTGCCACAATATTCACATGCAGCGCTGTCTCTCATTCCGATGCGGCACGCAAAGGCGTTCGTAAAACCAGCTCTGCAATGTCTTCGAACTGCTCTACGTCGTGGGGCTCAAGACCAATTGGTGCTGGAAATACGACAACTGTACCATCAACTAATACACGAAGGACATGCTATAACTTTTCAGTGGTTGCCAGGCCACTGCGGCATCATCGGTAACGAGCATGCCGACGATGCAGCTAAGAATGCTCACGAAAATGGCGTGATAGAACCTATCCCACTGTCAAGAAGCGACGCAGCAGCAAAGATTAATACGCTTGCGCATGATGTCGCAAGGTCTATGTGGAACACGCCCGGTTTTCTCCACACCCGTCTTCACCGCCTGGATCCATGCCTACGACTCAGCATTCCATCTGGCCTCCCCGATCCGAGACGACCCTTCGAGAGGATGATGGACACTATTCTCAGAGGACTCAAATGGCAGACCTGTCTATGCTATTTAGATGATATAGTGGTCTTTTCTGCAGATTTTCCATCTCATATCGCTCGCCTTGAACAAGTTCTCGAGTGCCTCACTACTGCTGGCTTGCAGTTAAACTTAAAGAAATGTCATTTTGGCGCCCGTCAGCTTACCACTCTAGGCCACGTCGTCTCGAAAGACGGTATTTCACCAGATCCTGCCAAACTTCGAGCGGTTGCCGAATACCCCAAGCCCAGCACTCTAAAGGAGCTCCGAAGCTTCATCGGCTTGTCTTCATATTTTCGGCGCTTCATTCGCAATTTCGCCTCCATTATTTCCCCCTTGACGCAGCTTCTCGCCGGCAGCACCGACCTCTCGGCATGGAATACCGATTGTGATGAGTCATTTACGACGCTCCGCCGACTTCTCACGTCCCCACCAATCCTGCGTCACTACGATCCCAACGCGCCTACAGAAATACACACGGACGCTAGTGGCGTCGGACTTGGCGCTGTCCTCGCCCAACGCAAACACGGCTTTGGCGAGTATGTTGTAGCATATGCCAGCCGTACCCTCACAAAGGCAGAGTCAAATTACTCCGTAACAGAAAAGGAGTGTCTGGCAATTGTTTGGGCAATCGGTAAATTTCGCACCTACCTTTACGGGCGTCAGTTTGACGTTGTCACCGACCACCATGCCTTATGCTGGCTGTCGTCCCTGAAAGACCCGACTGGACGCCTCGCTCGGTGGGCTTTACGCCTACAAGAGTATGACATACGTGTCATGTATCGCTCCGGGCGAAAACATTCGGACGCTGACGCCCTATCTCGATCGCCACTGCCTTCTGACACTGCCTGCTCATCAGCTTCTACGTGTGATTCGTCATCTCTGACCATCACCGACATGCCGGCCGAACAGCGCAAAGGTCCTTGGATCGCTTCCCTTCTTGACATTTTGTCTTACCATCCCCCTGCCTCCGTTTCACGCACCCTTCGTCGTCAAGCTCAACACTTCGCCGTTCGTGAAGGCGTGCTGTATCGTCGCAATTACCTAACCGATGGCCGCCGGTGGCTCCTCGTTATTCCTCGTCATTTGCGTACGGACATTTGCAGCGCCTTCTACGACGACCCCCAATGCGGTCATGCTGGCACATTCAAGACGTACTCCCGTCTGCGCCTGAGGTACTACTGGCGAGGCATGTATCGATACGTTCGCCGGTATGTTCAGTCATGCCCTGCGTGTCAACGCCGTAAGCTACCTACTCGCAGCACCACTGGTCCTCTACAACCATTGCCCTGCCCTGCCCGACCATTCGACCGCGTCGGAATCGATCTTTTCGGCCCACTCCCGAACACTCCTGACGGCAACCGCTGGATCATAGTCGCCATAGACCACCTCACACGGTACGCCGAAACATCTGCGCTACCAGCTGCCACCGCGAAAGATGTCGCCTGGTTCCTTCTTCGTCACCTCATTCTGCGACATGGTGCACCACGTGAATTGCTAAGCGACCGTGGCCGCGTCTTCCTCTCAAACGCAATTTAGGCCCTTCTAAAAGAATGCCACATTGTACACCGCACCGCTTCCGCATACCATCCCCAAACTAACGGCATGACGGAACGCTTCAATCGTACCCTTGCCGACATGCTTGCGTGTACGCGTCGGACGATCATACCAACTGGGACCGAGTACTTCCTTTCGTCACATATGCTTATAACTCTGCGGCCCAAACTACCACCGGCTTCTCTCCCTTCTTTCTCCTGTACCGACGTGAACCTTCATGCTCCATGGACACCATTCTGCCCTACCAACCGGACATTTCTGAAGCCAAACCCATTTCTGAAGCTGCTGCTTACGCAGAAGAATGCCGTCAACTGGCTCGTTCGTTTACTGCGCAAGACCAGTGTCGCCAGAAATCACGCCATGACGCTGCTGCGTCTAGTGCCCATTACTCCCCGGGAGCGCTGGTTTGGCTCTGGGTCCCGTCCACAACTCCAGGCCTCTGCACCAAACTCTTGTCAACGTACCAAGGCCCTTACCGCATCTTGGAGCAGACATCTCCCGTGAACTACGTCGTCGAGCCTGTCGACTCAACGGCCGATCATCGCTGCCGCGGCCGCGAAACAGTTCACGTGGCGCGGCTCAAACCCTGCTACGACCCGCCTGTAGCATCTTCTCCCTAGGTCGCCAGGTTGGCTCCTTTTTGTGCGAGGAGAGATTGTACCGGTGCGCATCGGCGCCCGCTCTGTGCCAGCGAGAGTGAAGACGATGACGTTCGTGTGTTGCGCGCTCGGTCTGTTTTCTGTGCTGACGCTGTCTCGCATTTGTGACCCTTGTGCAAGGCGCCGTGCCGAATCTCTTTAGAAGAACCCGCCTGTTGCAATATATATATATATATATATATATATATATATATATATATATATATATATATTATATATATATATATATATATATATATATATATATATATATATATATATATATATATATATATATATATACACACTTATACATATACGGTGCATGATGGCGCCGGCAAAAAACAGCCGGGGCTGTTTATATAATTGCTATCGCAATAAAAAATCATATACGCGAGTGGTTTCACAAAAAAATGAACACAAAATGATGGAATGTTGAATTAGGATTGCTGCACCAGACACGTAAAAACAAACGAGGCAAGAAGTCTGCACTGCCGACGAACAAGAGGGCTTAACGTCGTGCAAGGTGCTGAGCTAGTTCGTTGTGGTCGTTAGGGTGTCGTTAATACCTTCCTTCAACAACGCTGTTGTTTGCTAGCACAACATGGTGCATCCAAAAAACTACCGCCATAAATTGCCATCGGTTAAACCATCTTGTTCAGCTAGCCTCTTTGCGTAAACTTCCCTGCTAGGCCCGTCTTTAAAGATATTTGCGTTTGTAATTGCTCTTTGACATTCGTGGGCCGGCTTCGCTAATTGCCAAGGTCACGTGGCTGCGACGGTGAGGAACGAAGACAGTGAAACTTGTAAAAGTTGAACTCTTTATTGGGCCAGACTGTGCCCAGCAAAGGAAATAACACAAACTGGAACGCGGGGAGCCTACTCGCCAGCCGTCGATTATCTTCGGCGAAATGTGGCAGCTTTTATATTGGTGCGACGTCGTATACATTCCGGCAGGCCCGTAGCCAGGAATCTATTTCGGGGGGGGGGGGGGGGTACTTGCTGGAAACCTTGACTATTTGATAAAAACACCTATTTCCATAATTTATTTTTGGTAACAACACGTACTTCACCAAAATTTCGGGGGCAAGGGGGCCGGGCCCCGACCCTCCCCCCTGGCTACGGGCCTGCATTCCAGCGTTATCACTGGTGCTCGCGTAAGTTCCAGAATGTATGCACTAAACTGTACGTGTCGCGCACGCAATCTGAGTAGAACATTCGGAAAAACTATAGTCGGTGACAATGTAAGAATAAAAAGCAAAATGTACCACTGCCCGCGTTTAAAATGCGCGTCCAACCACGGCCGCTCTTTTCTATGACGTAAACGGTAATAAGAAAAAAAATCAAAACTGCAACATCGAATCTTTGCTTAGACGAGAGGCGAGGCACAGTGGCGTAGCCATGACGGGGGGGGGGGGGGGCACACAGGGCCCGTGCCCCCCCCCCCCCCCCCCAATTTTTTTTTTTGTCATGACACTCGACCACATCTGCCTGTCTGGCCCCCACTTCAGATCAAGGAGGTGCTCACCCCGAAAAAAATTTCTGCCTACGCCTCTGGCGAGGCACCGCTGCACCAGCAGCCGCCATCCGGATTTTCTTGTCATGTTTGTTTCTCCGAAAGGTCTTCCGTACTGTTATTATGCGAAGAGTCTGTTTATTTATTCTTGGTGCTCCAATTGCGCCTTGAATTTTAAAATTATGCACAAGAAGAAAGGAAAATAATTTTGTCTTAACTTTCAAACAGGCTGCTCAGTATTCTAAAACTAATCGAAAGTTATTGGGTATTCGCGCTATTCGATTGACATTCGATTTTGACTCAGATATCGCTATTCGCACACAGCAACAATGTCTCCGATCCAAAGCGCTAAGATAGCAAAATCTGGAGGCATAAATCTGAAAGCATAAAAAATGCAATATTGAACCAGGGGAAACAGTTTACGTATATAGCTCATTTACTTAATTAACGGGGAATTAGATCCATTTACTTTTTTTCCCACCCTCAAAAAAAAACGGCAATTTTGCTTATGAAGATATCACACATACTTCGGTTTTGTACACGAGGACGGTACAAAAGGAAACGAGAAGTTAATGATGATATAGGTACCTATTTCGAAACCCATATGGAAGGAGATTTAAGGCTGTTGAAAGCATGCTTTTAATGCAGGGATCACAGGGTATACGATGTTTCGCTGTGATACCTCCATTTGACAGGGATGCAGTGATCTGATGACATTGCAACAGTGAACCACAAAAAGGAATGGTTGACAAGAGTTACATATAGGCGATGAAAATTGAAAAAAAATGTATTTTTTTATTAAGTATGTGAAAGCTTTCCGAATAGGCTTTCCAAGTTGACAAACAAGAAGAAAGGAAGTTGGGTGTGAAAGATCTAGGATGCTGTAAAAAATAGGAAAAAAAAGGAACGGGGGGCATCACGACGATATGCATAATGTCGGAGCAGGAGAGAGCAAAATATCTGCTGTGAAAGATATCAGGTCAATGCGAACTGACATTTCCATGAACTAGTCAGCGCTAAAAAGACATGGATTCTGAGCTATAAAATACCCAGAGTAGACACGCTACCTAGAATGGAAGTAGTGACGAACAGGATATAGAAATTCCATGAGTAACTAGCGATGAGGCAATAGGGCTTTGCAAAACATACCCTACGGAAAAGCAATAGCAGTCGATTTCATCAAAGATAGGGAGGACATTACTCTTAAAAAATGACAACCGAAAAGGACAACCTTCGAACCTTTATATGCAGCGCCTCAAGACTACAGTTCTACCAGAGATTCGGAAGTATGTTAGCACTACACTCATCGACGATTCTAATCGCCCATTAACACTCACCCGCCACGGTAGTCTAGTAGTTGTGGTGCCCGACTGCTGACCCGAAGGTCGCGGGATCGAATCCCGGCCGCGGCTGGCGCATTTTCGGTGGAGGCGCAAATGCTCGACGTCCGTGTACTTAGATTTAGGTGCACGTTAAAGAACCACAGGTGATCGACATTTACGGAGCCTTCTACTTGGACATCCCTCATAATGATATCGTGGTTTTGGGACGTAAAACGCCAAGAATAATTATTACTACCCATTCACACTTACGCCTCATTTCAATCGCCACAAGGTGACTTCAGGAAAAGATGTTCTGTGATTGATCACACCCGTCTCATCAGGCAGGTAGCTGAGAAACCTATTGAGCACAAGCAATCTTGTTACACGAAGTCCACAGAATATAAAAATATATTCTATGAAAACATAACTATAAAAAATTTGCACAGCTTGCACTAAGTCGCGCAAGGCTGGGTGGGCACCTAGCTGGTCCTGGATTGGCTAGGCTTTTGTCCTCTCACCTCTCTCTTTCCCACTCCTTGCTATGCTATATTATATATAGCGATGTTTGCTTTTTTAAATCTTTTTTTGTGTCTGTGCCTTTCCATCTTTTTCTTTCTACGTCTATCTTTTTTCTATCTTTTTCTCTCTTTCTACCCTTTCTTTCGTATCGTTTCTGTTTTTTTATCTCATTATTTCTCTCTCTGTACTCGTTCACTCCACCTCATTCCCCTCCTCCTCACCCTCTCTTCCCTTTCCCACCCCCTTGCTACACTATACAATACAAGGCTATGCTATTCTCTGCTAGCGTGCCTGGATAGCCGAGTGGTTACGATGCTCGCCTTCGGATCCTGGGTGCGCGGGTTGGAATCTCGCCTCGCCAAGAAACTTTTTTCGACAAGGATTTCTCTCTTTCTCTTTATTTTCTCTCTCTCTTCCTCTCTCTCGGTACTCGTTCTCTCGCCCATCGGAGTTATTGCAAGCCAAGCCGGACAAATTGGCCCACGTGTTCTGGGAGCGAAGCAGAAGACGAAGAGGAAGGCGTTGAAGAGGAGGACGAAGAGAGCGCGTGCCGGCTCATGATGATCATAATTTTCTACGTACGACACACAGCAGACCTCGAGCATAACAGCTGTATAAACTCCGCAGCCAAATTGATTCATCCCTAAAAATGTCAGTAAATACCACTAAGAAAAATGTTCAGGCAGAGAGACGCAAGTTTCCTATTATACTTACTCAATCCTCATAAAAGAGCATTCAAGATATTACTTAGATTTGGAAGAACTAAGAGTCAAAAATAAACGGCAAGTATCTCAGCAATCTATCTCAGCAATCTCAGACTGATTTGGACATGGCTGACTGGGAATGACTCGCAAGAAATCATTCTATAAAAAGAGAACCTATTCAAGAGTACGTTTATCAAGGTCAAATAGAGACAGAAAACTGATCACAAAATTTAAATCTACCGAAGAATATCAATAGGTTCGCACGCATGCAGCAGGCATTATCAAGACATGACCAGTAGCTTATCAATATCCTAGAAAAGAAAAGCGCACAATCATAGCATTGTATCGGTTCTAATATGAGGAAGAAACTTACAGGATAATAAATCTAACAATAACAACTTGGTGGGTTTTACATGCCAGAACCAGGATATATGATGACGAGGCACGCCGATCCGAAGGCATGTGGAGACTTTCACGTCTTCAGGTTAGCTGAAGGTGAGCATGAAGAAACGTAGTGGCAGGCCACCTCCGTGTCTTGGCATTGTTCCCACACCATGTGACGCAGCATTGCTTGCCGCTCTATAGATAGCTGCTGACCGCACGACCCAAGATAAATAAAAACAATTGCAGGTCGTTGCTCTGCAAGCGTTTTCTTCAACACGTCAATTCACCTCGCCCTTATTGAAAAAAGAAAGTCAGGTGCAGTTGCCGGAAAAAAATTGAAATTGAAAAACTGAAAGAAACAAGTGGAGACGGACAGTCTATGCAATGCGTTGGGACAGATCATATAAGTGCGCGTATTACAGCGAGATGGTAAACGTGCCATTTGGCTGACTCTACCTTGAGAGCTCTGTGAAGTACACCGAACGAAAAGTTGCAACCAAGGAAGAAAAGTTCAGTCGAGGAAGGCAGCGAGTGAGGTGGCGCGATGAAACCAGGTAGTTACTGATGATCTAGCTGAGATGACAGCACCGCTGGAACATTGGCAAAGTGCGCGAATACCAATGTGTGGCATCGGCGCGTGCAAGGCAGGCGAGGTGATTTGTCCTGCCGTGTACATAATTAGGCTGATGACAATGACGATGATGACTGTAGAGCTGGTAATAATGGTTATGGTGATGACGGCGATGAAATTAAAGCCACCTTTAGAGAACTTTTATGGGGACAAAAAAAGTTGGCTTGCTAGTGGTGTCGCATACACTCAATAGTTGAACAAATATTCTGACAGCGCAGGTAATCGTATCTATAGAATAAAATACGCGATTGTCAAACGAGGTGTCGGGTTGACTCATAATTTTTGTTTCACAGAGAAAAAAAAAAGTTTGCGGGGAACGAAGTGAAACGAATGGTATTTTTAAATGTAGGCTGCACTGCTTGCAATATGTGGTTGCATAAATCATAATTAGGGATCACCAAACAATATATAACGAAACGTAATCTTATACCATGTCTCTATGTATAGTGTGCTCTAGTTGCAGCGCAGTCGCTATAGTAAGAAATATTACATGCTGCTCCGTTTTCAGCGCGCGTGTGTTTACTTTCAGAATAAAGTGAAATTCAGCCGTCCAGCTCAATTGTTATCATCTGAGCGTGCCGTCTGTGCAGGACAGAAGCAAACGTTTTAACCTGAGGCATTATCCCTCAGGAAGCCTGCCATTTGCAGATGAAGTTTTGCCATTAAGCTCTTCAGCTCGGCACTCCACAAAAGCGGCCCTAATATGTGCACTGATCCCCCTCCTACGCGCGCTTTGCCAGTGTCCTAATGGTGATCTCAGATGGATCATTAGTGGAAGTGCAAGACTGGAATTAATATACAGAAAGACTCCAGTAGATTAGAAAGAAAACAAAACAAAATTTTGCTAGTGACCGTCTTGCTGTGAAAGCAGCAAGTTGGAAGATTTTATCCATGCCAAGCAGGACTGGAATGCTTTCCATCACACCGGGTATACGATGAACACACGACGCATGGGTCAATTAATCGCTTTCGCTGTTTAAAAAAGGTGAAAATAAAAATTGAGAGGATGAGCGTTTACAGTTTCCCTTTAGCGCTTTTCCATTGTCGGTTTCCAGAGCGCATTTTCAGAGCACTCTTTGGTATAGAAGCAATATTTGCACGCACGCACGCTCCTCCCCCCGCGCACACACACAAACAGTATATGTGGGGTTAACATACATATAGTATGGGCCTACGCTCGCAGGCAACATTCGTGAGTTTCGCCTTTTGTTCTTTTTTATTGAAAAAAACTCCCATTTATGTTGCGGCTCTGCTGTTATTCGTTCTTGAGTGCCACGTGATATTCTGAGCTCACGTTAAGCGAATACGACCGTGTGTATAAAATGAAACACTCGAGTCTAGGGTAGAACTTACATGCGATGGTTGTCAAGCAAGTTGCAAAGAGACGCAGCGCGCTTTATATATCCGGTTAAATCCGCGCGAAAACGCTGGTTTCCTTTGATGAGATTTTTAGTCCGTAACATTCTTGCTGGGATGACCGAGGTCATTTTCTGCTCATTTCTTGTTAAGCAATACTCGGGAACGGGATAGTTGGTATTCCATGAGCAAAGTATGTGAACATGCCTTTTTTTGTGAATAACCATAATTGGAAGTTCATGCTTGTTTTGTTGGTTTCCTATCCTGCTGATACAATGCCGCGCTTCTACTCATGCTGCTGTTCCTTGTAAAAACAAACAAAAAGGAAAACGCGTGTGTCTGTGAACACGAAGTATTTTGCACGCTTCCTGTTGTACGGTAGCAAATGAACATCTTACGCCATATTAAGGTGAAGTTTTCGTTAAAAAAATATTGATGCATATAAATTTGACAATAGGGTTCATTGTTTTACTAAAAAAACAGAAAATTAAAGTGGCAGCAGAGGCAGCTTGTTTTTGATGGGCACCGAACCCGCAACCTCCACGCACGGGAAGCTTACGGGAAGCGTAACCTCCGTGCACGGAAAAAGAAGAAGCCATATTTTTTTGCAAAAAAATCTGCGTGGTTCAATCTTGGGTGGTGCCCCCGGTAGGGCCCCACTGGCTTCCTTGGCTCGCCGGTCCTGGTTTAGGGTTGCCAGTTGGCTTCCCGAGTCCAGCTCAGAGGGTCTTGTCTCCCAAGACTACGCTGTGAGTGTTTTTTAGATGCGAAGCAGCTTATGGCCGAGTTCACTCCGGTGGTGTGCGGCGTGACCACCCTTATTGCGCATGCGCAAACCCTCTCCACACACCTCCTCTCCACACATCTCCTCTACACTCCCCTCTCGCGCCTCACTCTCTCCTGCGACGAGTAGGTAGCAGCGACGCCTCCGGCGTCTTGACGTGGCACTCGAGCGGCCGATGGCAGCCTCTGCTTCTGTGGCTCTAGCCGCGGGGCGCTCGAGCTCTCCTTCCCTCGCTGAAGAATCCCACGACGACACCAATGGCATGGACTGCAGAGAGGCAGGCGTACATGATCTTGCGACTTTGCGGGAGTCGAATACCTTGGACGCCGGCAGTTCCACCAGCGGGAGCTGAATGGAGACTGAAAGACAGTGCTGATTCTACGCATGAGGAAGGCACAGGCTCGAGAACGCGAGAAAAAGAAATTACACCATCTCCCGCTCAAGCTAACCATATCCCCACTGCTTCGCATCCACACATGGTTCCCTTTAGCGAGAGATGGCGTAATTTTTTTTTTGTGAGTCCTGGTGAGACCGCTTTTTCTCGGTAAGGCGTCGCTGTGCTTCAATTAAACAGCGACGGCCGTCCCTTCGGTTTCTTGAGTACTGGCGCAGGGCATGCTTACTAATTCTGTTCCCGGTAATACTAGTAAGCGACACATGACCATGACCGTAGATGTGGAATACAATTTCAACCACAGGCGTCACGTGTTATGTGTTATTAGCATAGGTCGGCAAACTCACTTATGAGTCGACTCACTCGGACTCAGACTCAGATCGGACCGTGAGATATATTTTGGTGAGATTCAGCCCGAGTGAGTCCGGTTGAGAAAAATTTTGGTGAGCCTGAGTCCGAGTGAGCCCTAAGCGCAAAATATATTTCTTGAGTGAGTCTGAGTGAGCTCCATATTTTTTGTCGACCTATGGTTATCAGTAGCAGGCAAGTGGCAAAACGTTTATACATCATGGCACCAATGTTCTCAGAGTCAAGACCGCTACTCTGGAAACAGCCCTCTACTCTTCAACGCAATGTTATCGAACGTGGTATGTACTTGCAGTGACAGAAACTCGCGGATATGAATTAAAAAAAAAAACCCTCTTGTTTGCAAGAACTATTTGTCATCGATCAATCGCCTTCGCTGTTAACTTCGCAATAACAATGGTTCTCACGCACTAAACGGCTTTACAAACGCGCAGTCTGGTCTGGGCAGAGATGTTGCATAACATGAAAAGCGGAATAAGAATTCGTTCCAGTTATTGCTTTCTTTAGGATACAATTCTACGCCAATATAATTTACCTGAAATTACGAATTAATTAACTTGCTCAGGCTTTCTTCCACCCTTCGATAACATAAAACTCCTCGGATGTGCATAACAAAAAGAAAAAAAAGGGATGGAGTAGGAAAGAGGAAGTTATTTTTCTTTAAGAACATCCTAAGCTAGAAGTCTGTGTGGTGAAGTGTCCTCGCAGGTCGTGGTGTTGAATAGATTATTGGTGAAGACAGCTGGCCAACGAAAAAAAAAGGGACTTGTAAATTTGGCTAAGCAGTTTATATTGTACAGTTCGAGTGTTTTTGAAATCGAAACCGGTATTACGGCCGATATTCAAGGTCTCTTCTCTGATTTTATATTTACCCAGATGGCAGTAGGTGCATACTTTCGGTTTGTTTTAAATTGAACCACAGCTGGTTCGGCTTCGATTAGTCAAATTGCGAGGCCGTTCAAGCTGTAAAAATTACGCAGTCGTATCGCTCGGCCCCGAGTCTTTTAATTACGGAAATGGAAGCGTTGGTGCCCAAAGCACGGTGCAACACACTTCTTCTGCCGCATTTTGTTCAGTTGTATCGACTTAAACCCATCCCTCTATATATATATATATATATATATATATATATATATTAATATATATATATATATATATATATATATATATATATATATATATACTTATCCGATCAAATCAGACGGTGAATGGAACTTGCATTCTATTTTCATTGCATAGCGTACCTTCAAAGCGTCCCGCCACGGTGGTCTAGTGGTTATGGCGCTCGACTGTTGACCCGAAGGTCGCGGGATGGAATCCCGGCCGCGGCGGCTGCATTTTCGATGGAAGCGAAAATGTTTGAGGCCCGTGCCCTCAGATTTAAGTGCACGTTAAAGAACCCCAGGTGGTCGAAATTTCCGCAGCCCTCCACTATACGGCCTCCCTCATAGTTATATCGTGTTTTGAGACGTCAAACCCCAGATATTATTTTTATTACCTGCAAAGCATTTCAGTCACTCTGTGGGTAGCCGGTAGGCATTTTTGGTCATTGCACACTCTGGATTTCGCGTAATAAACGAAACGCATGCCCGACAATCGAATTGAACCTTTAACGTCAAGTGAAGCAGCCACATGCGAAAACCACTAGGCCGCGGTCACATGCTTACTTATCTCGTTCTAAAGCTGAGTAGCTTTTCGAGACGTGACACGTGGTGGTTGCGCCTTACGTGTTTCGGTCTCATTGTATCATTTTCTCATGCTCTTTCCGCATGACCACTTGCGCTTGAAACGGTTTGTTAGGCTGTATCGCCTGCGGTATCGACCTGGATTTTCAATACTTTCCGCGAAGCTATACCTCCTTCAAGATCGACCCATATTAAGTACGCGTTAACGTTACAACGCCGGAATGAGAACAGCCTAGACGGCGCAGTATACATACAAAAAATGACATATCCAAAGTTATTCGATTGTGTAACGCGCAGCTACTGATAACGAAACAGCTATGTTTCTATCGTTCATGCTTGTCCAGGACCCAACAGTCAGCATGTCGTAAGGTCGTGTAGAATGGGCGGAGCAGATCGACACACCATAGATATAATTTTGAGCCTGCTTACTCCGACGGTGACGTTACCACTGTAGTCCGATGTACCTGCATGGCAAAGTGCAACGCGTCCTTAGTTTTAATTGCGATAGCAAGTATATGGATACTCTCGGTGGGTTTTTGCTGTCGTCGTCACCGGCATACTCCGCATAAAGTCCAAATCAATAACATCGCCCCGCGCGTCGTTTATTCTACATGCGAGCAAGAGCATGCAAGCTATGGGGGACGAACGCGACTGATGCAGATATGAAGGGTGCACGCGATAACACCGCCCCGCGTGCGAGACCTGCAGTCGTTGGCCTCTCAAGCTGAGAGAAAACGCCCCGGCCGTCTTTCGGCAGGCGAAGGAGCGTCGGTCGGGGGAGGGGGGGGGGGTGGCTGCGTCGCCCTAGTAGCAACAGCGAACTTTGCTCATACGGGCGAGGTCGCGAGCGCTGGCGCACGCGCTATCTCGACAGACATCAGGAGACGGCTCGCAAACTTGCTGTGCTCTCAACGCTTCACGTTTAGAGTACTGACAGCACGAAAACCGCTTCGGTCCCTGGAGCAGCCGTTGAGTTACGCGTGATCAGATCCAAAAGAGTTAGCTGCTAGCCTTAATTCGTATAGAATTCCAATTTGTTGATATCGCATTCGTTGCTTCGCCCTTGCGGCGAAACTGTGATTTTTTTTGTGCTTCTCATAGTTGGGCCATTTTGTTGTGATTGCAAATATATGGACATTCCAGGCGCATTACAGGCGCGTTTCTGGTTCCGTATAAAATCCAAGAGCGACACCGCTCGTGGTACGTTCTTTGTGCGAGTGAAAGCGTGCGAGGGCATCCGACGATCGCTGCTCAAACGGAGAGGAAACGCGCCGGCCGTCTCTTTCACGCGATAGGCCCATGGGTGGGGGGGTGGGGGGGGGGCAGGTGGGGCTTTGTGACTACGGCAGCAACTGCGCACTTGAGCGGCGGGCGCGGTCGCGCGCGCTCTACCTTGACAGGCATTAGCAGACGGCTTATACTTTGTACGTGCTGTATTCTCACAGCTCATTTGAAGAGATAAGACAGCACGAAGGCTGCTTCACTGGCTGCAGCGGCCGCGTTTCCTTAGGGCAGCGTTTTGTCAGCGAGTATCGCCTGTTTCGCAGGCAGCGGTTGGAACACCATATGCGCTATACAGTGCTAGCTTATCCGGATATTCACAGTCACCGTACAAAAATTACAAGAGAATGTGACTAGTCTTTTGGACCGTTTTCTAGATATTCCACAGAGCCTCGAGGAAGCGCTTCTTCTGTACAGTTACTGAAAACAACCTCTTCCACTCTGTGTACCGTTAAAGCTCTGTCATAACAAGGTAGTTTCGGGCTAGTTGGAACTTATCATTCATGGCGACAATAAGCGCACTACGCGAAAGACAGAAATCAAGGGGAAAACGAATACACAGAACGAAACATCAGGAACTATGGATGGGTTTCTGTACAAACGTTTATTCGTTTGTATGGCGCTGAAGTAACTGCTCACGGGCTGTACAAGCCCCGACTTCCACCTATCAAAGCACGATACTTTTAGGTAGCAACTAACCTTCTTTGTACAAGCCTCAACTGATATCGTAGGCTCGTTGACCTTGGGTAATGTTTATAAAGCGCTTTTACGTTAGAACTGTTCACGAAAGCAAATTCCAGCAAATCGCGAAGCTGTACACGTATCATGAACGAAGACGGATGGCCAATTTCGAAACAACTCTTACGTTCGAAAAGCTTTGCGATTACGGTGCGTTATTTTCCCATTCTTGAACGGCAAGAGATGAAATATTAACAGTATGCTATTTCAAACAGTTTTTGTTCCTCTTAAAATCTGCGCACTTCGCACGAAAGCAAAGTATAACACACAAGAGCACACACTCCCAAAGGTCGTTAACCTTGGATATTCCCACGAATATGCAGATACCACAACATGGGACACCTGGACCCGTATTCACAAGAGGTCTGACGCTAAGATAGCGAAAGAAAATCTTTATTGAGTTCGGGCCTAAAGCCCCTGAATCGGAATGGCGGGTATTCAAACAGTCAAGGGCCATCTTACTCCAAAGGCCATTCACCATCTTGGATACGGCATGGCACTGCGATACAACTCGCTCGACAGTGCATATACACGGATAACTGCAGCCTTCATCCAAGTTGCATGGTGTCCTCTCGCCGCCGTTCCCTGCTATAAGTTAAGCATGGCCTCCGGTGCTGGTTTTCGGCAATGGGTGCATTGGGGCAATGGGTATAAATGATAAAATCACATCAGCATGCTAGTAAAGTATGCCGAGCCTCACAGCAGGCAGTCATCGTGCACGCGCGTCGTAAAATTCCTTACAGACGCGGCCAGCCGAGTACGCATTTTTAATTTCTTCTACTCATCAGTTTGGCAAGAAGAGTGCAATGCCTTCCACCCGCGGTGTTGAACGATGTCAAGCAGCTATTTGAAAATAAATAAATAAATAAAAATAATAAATAAATAAATAGATAAATAAATAAATAAAAGTACTCATTGCGATTTCGTCTCTCCCATGGTTAAATTCAAGAGTGGCTTATAGAAACCAACAGTGAAAAATAAATTACGAGAAACAGCAGTTAAGCATATATAGGCGGCTTTCTCGGCAGCTCCAATAATGTACCAAAGCTGATTTTGTCTCACAATAAGGAAGGATGTCGGGCTGATTGATATATATGCTGCTTTAGATTTTCATGTACGAACTTCTTGCATGGTTTACACGTTCATTTCACAAAAGCTCATGCTCTACCATGGTTAGTAAGAGCAAATTGCACCCAGTTCGGGAGCTGGCCGTCAGATTGGCGAACGCAGTTAGCATGAAGAAACAAACAAAAAAAATAAAAACCTTTACTAACGACGTTTTGTGAATTTGGTTTCAGGGCCGAATTCACAAAGGTGAATTTTTGCCATTCTTCAAGCGCCATCGGCACAATATGCACACCATCAGGATTGGCTGAAATTTTCTCTCACGAACAATTCTAGTGTAAACTTGTTTGAGAATACGACCCTCAGCGGAGCTCAAGAAACTTCAAGTTCGTAAGAACAATGAATTACCAGTTACCACCGCTTTAATATGAGCAGAATACTAAGGATTGGCATAATTTCGTTTTCAGGTCTAAATCTAACTCGACAGCTTTCGAGCTAGTTTTTATCGCCATTGACCGGTTGCTTCGATAATATGTCCGGCATCAGGGTTCTCTAGAATTTTACCTCACGATAATTTTGCTGCAAATAGCTTGGAAAGAGCTGATGCAATTTTAGGTACTGGGCCCGTACTCAAATATTCCGTGAGTTCAGTAGCTTCATAAAAAGGTTCCAACCAATTGTGAATGAGAAAATGTATTACCGTAACCGTCCTGCCGAGAACGAACTGCACGTATGAACGAGTCTTGTTATATTCGGCATACTGACCCAATTTATATGCCAGGTCTCTCTTAAAGGGCCCTGCACCTTTTTTCCAAGTAGCCATGGAATAGCTTACACTAAAAGAGCTTACTTCCTCACGAATCGACCGCCGCAAAAATGTTTAGAATCCGTCCATTGCGAGCGTATTTACAAAGATTTGTCGCACGCTGTGATTGCTCTCTCTCTTCTCTCGTAACCGACGAAAGCGCTGGAAGCTAAGCAGGGAGGGATGGCGCGGCGAAGAAGTACGTCACGCGCGCCTCGTGACTTTGAGCGTTTTCTTTTTTTTGAACGCCTGGCGTACTTTCATATGGTGGCTAGAAGCGCTAGAAGTGCGATCGCGAAAGTTTGGCGCTAGTAAATGGACACCCTTGAAATTAAATGGTTGCGCGAAAAAACGACACGTTCACATAGAGGATACGGACAGTGCAGGCTCACTCACACTGTTTATTCAAACCACCGAGAATCTTAATCTCATCCGTCGAGGATCACGCGTGCACGCATACAACTAAGTTTTTTTTTTTTTTTTCTTTTCTTACATTTTGCAGATGATCTATGGACGTGTCCTTTTTTTTTGCGCAAGCTTTTAATTCATTATGTTTTAACGACCAAAACTTTCAAGTGGTTTAGCGTCCCAAACCTCGATATGATTATGAGGGACGCCGTAGTGGAGGGCTCCGGAAATAGACCGATCCCACAGACCATCGCGCATGCGCGAGTTTCCGCACAGTGGCACTGTCGCCA